>NW_011889549.1:76196-86584 GCF_000151845.1 Pteropus vampyrus | reverse complement strand
TGGACCTTGAGAATATTATGCTAAGTGAAATAAGTCAGAGAAAGACAAATACTATGATTTTAGTCATATGTGGAATCTTTAAAAAATAAATAAATAAATGTACAAATAAAACAAGACAAAACTCTTGGTACAGAGAACAGATTGGTGGTTACTAGAGGGAAAGGGGGTTGGGGTGGACAAAAGGAATGAGGGGGTCAATTGTATGGTGATAGATAGTAACTAGACTTTGGGGGTGATCACTTTGTAGTATACAAACATGTCGAATTATAATGTTGTACACCTGAAACTCATATATATTTTTAAAAGACAAGAGATAGCAAATGTTGGCAAAAATGTGGAGATAAGGGAACCCTCGAGCACTGTTGGTGGGAATGTAAACTGGTATAGCCATTTTGGAAAACAGTATAGAGGTTTCTCAAAAAATGAAAATTAGAAATACCTTGTGATCCAGCAATCCCATTTATAGGTATATATCCAAAGGAAACTAAATCAGTATCTCAGAGAATTACTGTATACTCATGTTCATTGCAGCATTATTGACAGTAGTCAAGATATGAAAACATCAACACTTTAAGAGGATAAAGTGTGGTCCATATACAATGGAATACTATGCAGCCATAAAAAAGAGGGAAATCCTGCCATTTATGACAACATGGATGAACCTGGGGACATTATATCAAGTGAATAAAGCCAGACACAGACAAATACTGTAGTATCTCACACATGAAATCTCAAAAAGTCAAACTCATAGAATCAGAAAGTAAAGTCATGGTTGTCAGGAGTTTAGGTGGTGGGGGAAATGGGGAGATGCTGATCAAAGCAAACAAACTTTCAGTTAGAAGATCAGTAAGTTCTGAGGATCTAATGTATAGCATGGTGACCCTAGCTAATACTGCTGTGTTATACACCTGAAGTTTGCTGGGATGGTAAATCTTACTCTCACCACACACATACAGAAAATGATGACTATTTTAGGTAATGAATGTGTTAATTAACTTGATGGTGGTAATCATTTTACAATGCATACATACCTCAGATCATCACATGTTATTCCTTGACCATATACAACTTTTATTTGTTAATTATACCTCAATAAATCTGGGAAGGAAAAGGTCATGAAGAATGGTTGTGAGGGGCTGGATATGTTCATTTTCTTGGATGTGATGATGATTTCATGAAAGTTTATGTGTCAAAACTTATCAAACTGTACACTTTCGCATTTGTAGTTTTATATCATTTATTTCTCAATAAAGACATTTTTAAAATAGTGACAATTATTTTTAAAAATGTCCTTGATAGAATATTGTATAGCTTTTAAAAGTACTAGTTAAAGAGTTTATAATGACACAGAAAATACTTAGGATATCTAGCAAGTTATAAAAGCAGGATACCTAAATACAAGTATTAAGTTGACACTATGCAAAACAAAATTTTAAACAATAAACTCAGATAAATAAAACTTGCTTAAGAAACATGCAAGTTATCTCTGTGAGGTGGGGCTCAACTATAACTTTTCTTTCCCTGTAATTTTTAATATTTTACAAATTTTCTAAAATTGGCATTTAATTTTTGTTGTAACATAAAAACCAAACAAAAATTTATTTATTTAAAATCGAAAATGCATATGGTCCTCAGGTCTCCATTAATACTTTTGGAAAACCTAGGGATGGGGGAGCAGTGACTTGTCAAAAGCAGAAGCTGTCGAACAGGAAATAGCTGTCAGTTTTTCCCTCACATAAGCAGTGCCGACTGAGCTGCCTCAGGGGAGAGCAGTGTAGCATATCTGCCTGGAGAAGGGCATACCCCAGACCTGACAGCTCTGTACAGGACCCGGTGCCCAGCCTTCCCTTTCTGCTCTCTGACAGTCAACGTCCAGCCCTGCCACCAAGCCTCCTTATCTAGCCATGAAGCCTCTTCTCATTGTGTTCGTCTTTCTCATCTTTTGGGACCCAGCACTGGCAGGTAAAATGGGAATCTTCCTGGGGAAGTGGAGGCGGGGGGGTGTCCTTTGTCTAGAAGAGAAATTCAACTAAGCAAACCTTTAAATGTCCTCCCACCATGGACCCTTTAATTTTCCAAGTGGAAAAAACATCGACTGCTTCAAAGTCAGCAAGGCCTGAGCTTGAACCTTGGCTCTCCGACTTGCTAGCTGTGTAGCTTTAGCCAAAGTCTGAGCTTCTCTGAACCTTATTTTCTTGACTTAAAAAAGGGAAATAATAATATTAACCTTGGAGTCCTGCAAGGATTAAATGAACTATGTATGGAATAAATCTGTGCATAAAACACGTACAGTACTTGGCTTATGAGCGCTATCATTATATTTTTATTAGTAATACCTTATCCTGTTTTGCCACTATTTTGTCTCTAATTCAGGGACATATCTAGGCATAATAGTCAAAACCAACAAAGTGATAACTCTTTGTTAAGATTGCTAATATGCTGAAATTGCTTATGGTAAAATTACTATTTGTAGATTCCTTAGGTACATGGTGAAACAGATTTGGAACTGCTTATTCCAAGAGAATTAATGAGCTTTATGTGATACAAGAAATGTCTGATTAGATGAAATAATAGCTAGTGAGACTTGAGGAAGAACACTGACTGGCCTCATGTTCTAGCTTGACTATATCCATTACCAACTTTAGAAATCTCATCTTGAATCAATCCAAATCCATATGTTATAAGGTCCTATTTAATTTCTTATCCTCCCTGAAGTATTCTCTAGGCAAATGAATCAGATTTTCAGATCATGTGACTCAACAGGCTGGATTTAAGAATTCATAGGATCCAGGCCTCTTGAAATTGTTGATGGGACCAGTTCCACTATGGCTTATGGCAATGGATTCATGGTCTCTAGACAGTCAACAAACAACTATATACACTCTACAATATTCCTTCTAGTGTCTTATACATTCCCATAGCTTATCAATTCCATAGGAATTTCTTATCTCGTGTACAGACTATTATACTTCATCTTCTTTGGCTCCATCTTGTGAGCTAAGCACCCCTGATCCCTTCTTTTTTCCTATAGGACAATTATCCTCCAGAGCATGATGACTTGGATAGGGTATGTGTTGACTCAGAATACCCACAGATGGACAAATATTGGCACTCTTGTTTTTTTAACACCCTCTTACATTTAAACATAAAGAAACATTTATATTTTGATGATTCTGTGGAGTAGCATGTCTACAAAATTGTAAGTGCAGCTCAGATGCCTTGGCTCCAATAAGACATCCCAGATCTTCAGAATTAATTTCCTTCTCCTCCATACTCACACCATGCCATGTTGCAAATGTTTCACTGGATTTGTCATGGTTTCTCCTCTCTCACAGATATTTTGTATTTCTTCTGCTTTTGTCTAGACTGAAAATTCTTTACAATCAAGGTCTATATCATACTCCAATCTGTACCCCAAGAGTTCGGAAAGAATAATAATTAAATAATGAGTTACTGACTACATACATAAGTAACTTGGTTGTTTAGGGTTTGTTAACTAACCAATTTGGGCAAACTTCCAAGTTGCTAATTGTCTTAGTCAGCTCAGACTACTGTAACAAACTATCAGAGACTGTTTAAATAAAACTTATTTTCTTATAGTTCTGGAGGCTGGACAGTCCAAGATCAACTGCAGATCGATCCAATTTCTAATGAGCTATCTTCGTGGCTTATAGACAGCCATCTTCCTTTTCTGTCTTCCACCAACAAGGCCATCAATCCTATTAATTTAGGCCCCCAATTCTAATGCATTGAGGCCTCACTCTTAGGATCTTATTTAACTTTATTTACCTCCTAAAGTCCCTGTCTCCAAATACAGTGACACTGAAGATTAGGATTTCAACATGTGAATTGAGAGGAGAGGGAGAACAACACGACTCAATCCATAGCACTAGTTAATTCTTTTCAGTCAATCGATTCGATCAGAATCAACTGATTCAAACAGAATTGATCATTATGACCTAGTCTCCTTGGAATTCAGTGTGATAAAAATGAAAGAACTCATCATTTTGTAGTCCAAAAAGGCCTATAAGTGAATTATCCTTCCATTCGTTTTCTTCTCAGGCTTAAATCCAATATCATCAGAAATGCACAAGAAGTGCTATGGAAATGGTATCTGCAGACTTGAGTGCTATACAAGTGAAATGTTAGTTGGCTACTGCATGTTTAAGCTGGAGTGCTGTGTCAAAGGAAACCCTGATCCCTGACCTGAGAAGCCAGTGAGTGCCAATTAACTTAAAGGTCCATGATCACCCCCCATCCTTCACATAGAGAAAGAATTTAGATTAAATTGTGACACTGTGATATGCCCATAACTGTGGGTTCTTAGCATTTTTTATAAGGCTTCAGATTCTTATAATTTTTTTTATTTTAAGAGCTGAGCTGCAGCCTTTCTAAGAACAGCTAAGCTTCTCAAGAAAACACCAGACACACAGACCAATAGGACAGAATTGAGAGCGCAGAAATAAACCCCCGTATGTATGTGCAAATAATTTTCAACAAAAGAGCCAAAAACATACAATGGAGAAAGGAAAGCCTCTTCAATAAATGGTGCTGGGAAAATTGGAAAGTCACATGCAAAAAAATGAAACTAGACTGCTATCAAAATTAACTCAAAATGGATCAAAGACCTGAATATAACACCTAAAACAATAAATGGCATAAAGGAAACATAGGTACTTAGATTTAGAGAGGATTTTATTAATTCGGCTTCAAAGGCAAGGGAAGTGAAAGTAAAAATAAATGGATGAGACTATATCAAATTAAAAAGCTTCTGCACAACAAAAGAAATCATCAACAAAACAAAGAGGCAATCATCTGAACAGGAGAAGGTATTTGACTAATATCCAAAATATACAAAGACCTCATACAACTCAACAATAAAAATAAAAATCCAATTAAAAAGTGGACAGAGATGGAGTTTCCTCAAAAAACTAAGAATTGATCTACCATATGATCCAGCAATCCCTATATTGGGTGTTTATCCCAAAGATTTGAAAACCCATATCCGAAAAGATATTTGCACACCGATGTTCATAGCAGCATTATTCACAGTGGCCAGGACACGGAAGCAACTGAAGTGTCTTAGATAGATGATTGGCTAAAGAAGCTGTACATATATACAATGGAATATTACTCAGCCATAAGAAGAGATGAAATACTGCCATTTGCGACAACATGGATGGACCTCGAGATGATCATGTTAAGCAAAATAAGCCAGACAAAAAAAATTGAAAACCACATGTTATCATTTATATGTGGGATATAAACCTAAAAGCAACAAATGAACAGGACAAACAAACAGAGACTCATGGACATGGACTATAGACTAGTGGTTACCAGAGAACTATAGTAGTGGGAGGAGGGAGGAGGTAGACGGGGTAAAGAAAGTCAAATATAGGGTTTAGGGGGAGGGTGAAGTGGGTAAAGGAGATATATGGTAGCTGAAGAAAACTGGACTTTGGGTGGTAAGCACACAATTGAAAATTATGTAATTGTATTAACCAATGTTATCCCAATAAACTTAATTTAAAAAAAAAAAATGGACAGAGGACCTGAACAGACACTTCTTCCAAGAAGACATACAAATGTCCAACAGACACATAAAAAGTTGCTTAACTTCACTACCCTTCCAAACACTGTTCAGTCTTTGAGAAAATCTGGCATTGGTGTCTTTAGGGTGGAAGGTACTAAGAATGCAGTAGTGTGTCCTCCTCTCAGAGCCCAAACTGTGGAGTCATTAGGGTAGAAAGGTTAAAATAAAATGAGATTAGAGATGGCCTGGAATGGTGACTGTGGTTACTAAGTATCCGAAGTACAGAATGTATCAAGACAAGGACCAGGAAAACAATCATATTCTGAAGGGGGCAGGGAATCCTTATCTGAAGAGCACTGACTGAATCTTCTGGAACTATGGCCTCGTGACGTCCCAGGTAGCCGTAGGCTTGCTTCTTATTTTAGTCTTTCACTTTAAATGTAGGCTCTCTATACACACAGATAAACTAAACTTGAAAATACCCCAGCCTATGGATTATCTGAAGAGCTTCTCTTTCCAACTGGACGAGAGGACACTGTCAGAGAAGTGATCTCCAAAGCAGGGAAGAGAACCTGGGTTCTCGCTGCTGGAAGAATCAGAAACTGTCTGGAATCTGCATAAGTCTTGAATAGACAAAACTGCCCACCGTTCCAAGAAACCAAGTAAGATGGATAAACCAATACTATGCTTCAACTACCTTACTTTTCCACAAACCAAACAAACATTGACACTCATGGACCCTGTCAAGAAGTGAACTTGTCATTAACAATGGTAGCTACAACATGCTTTATTCTTTCGGCACAAAGCTTTCTGGAGTGATGTAAATGTCTGAGATCTTGATAAGGTTTAGATTACCTAGGTGTATGCATTTGTCAAAGCTCTTAGGATGGTACACTTAAGATCTTCACGTTTCATTGTATGTAAATTTTACTTTTAAAAATATATATAAAAAGAAACTATTGAGCTCTAATGATATCATTCTGAAGTATTTAGGGACAAGTATATTGATGTTTGTAAATTATTTTGAAATGCATCCAAAGAGTTAGATGGATTGGTGCATCTATTTTTCACATCTGTAAAATGAGTTCTTTGCGTGGAGTTGGAGGGCTGATATTGGCTTTTATCTATCGGCATAAGTTCAGTTATATGTGGAGAAAGAGACAAATGCAAGAGGGACAATTTCTGCAAAGATTCCTGGAAGAGGAGAGGGATACGGAGTCAATAGAATGGTAAGCATCTGCCTGAGTCCTGTGCAGAAAGAAATTGAAGGAAGTAGCAGTAAATGCTGTTTTTCATAAAGGACTCTGTAAGACCTCAGACCATGAGCAGCATTGATTCGATTCTTAGGTGATGAAATAATTACAGAACAGGATCATTTACCCTATCTCAGTATGCATCAGCATAAGGCTGTAGTCTTCAGGGAAGACTTCAAGGAAAGCAGCAATCCTTGAATATGGAGACATGGATATGAATAGGACAGCACCAACCACAATGGCAGCTATATAGGGAAGATCCCACTTTCCGGTTCTATTTCATAGTAGACACCAACACAGGGACCTAAACAAGAAAAGCCCAAAAGAGTGTTTAAGGAGGTCACAAAAGACACATCTAAGGTATCTCAGCAGTAAATAAGTGATTTGAGGTAGACAAAATGAGAAAGCACAACTCAGTATAATTATAACTTCATTGCTATTCAAAAGCCTGATAAAACTCATATATCACAGAAGGCTATTAAGTTAGAAAAATTAAGCCTAGCCTATTTTAATCTACTCTATTCCACAAATACTTATGGACCAAATGAGCTTGCAACAGCAAATGTTAAAAAGGAAAAAAAAAGTGCCCTGTTTACTGGTTGTAATAGATAAGGAAGGAACCACCTGTAGTACTTATTCTCCCCACTTGAGCAGGACACTCTCAGGATGGACGTAGCTGATGGCAGGACTGATGTTCATGACACTGAAACAGGACTTGACTATGTATATAATCACCTTTGTCTTCTTCTTGGAATTGCCAAAAGAGTCTAGTTCAATCTGAGAATGTAATCTGCACAGAATGGGTGCTTCAGCCATCACAGCAGCCAGTGTTTGTTTAAAGCTTTGATATTGTTCCCTTCCAGGAATTTGACCATCAGAAACAAATTTATTCTTTCTCTCCCTGTCTTATTGGAAGTACTTCTTTTCTCTTATTGGTTAATTCTTCCTGAAACCTAGTCAAAAAAGAAAGAGGCTGAGTCATTATTAACTTGAATGATTTATCTAGTTTACGAAGATGAAATTTAATAATATTTAAGAACTGAACCATTTTTATGGCCTGGTCACACTCAACAGTATAAAATTTCTCTAACCATGCATTGTAAACTATAACATACACCATATTTAAACTTAAATATTTTCGTTATGAATTTTACTTGATTATTTCCAATGTCAAATAACGAGTCTTCCTTCAAAGCTTCCCAGTTAGAAAAATATTAGAGAATCCCATAGGAAAAAAAAAATGGATGAAAGTCTTGAATAAGTACATCAAAAATAAGGCATCTAAATGGCCAATAAACATGTGAAAAAGTGTTAGCTTCATTAGTCATCAGAATTAACTACCATATGCCATCACTGTATATCCACCAGGATGGAAAAAGAGGCAGAAAATACTAATTGTGGAAAAGGGTATAAAGAACAAGAACTCTCAGATACTGTGAGTGGGAGTATAAATTGAAACAGCCAATTTTGAAAACAGTTTGGCAATATCTATTAAACTAAGTATCTGCATGGTCTATTACTAGCAATTCCACTCCTGGGTGTATATCCACAAAAATGTTTGCATGTAAGCCTCAAAAAACGTATGTACAAGAATGTTCATCTCAGTATTATTCATAAGAGCCCAAAATGGGAAACTCCGCCAATGATCATCTACACGAGAATATTCAAATAAATTGTGGCATACTCCCCAATGTAACACTATGCAACACTGAGAATGAAAAAACTACAGTCATACAAAAAATGAATAAACGTCATAAAAAATAATGTAGATTAGAAGAAGCCAGATGCAAAGGAGTACCTACGATATAATTCCATGTATATAAAATTCAAAAACTGGTGCCAGGAGTTATGGTATTAGAAATCAGGTGAGGGAATTAGCCTTTTCGGTCCTGACTGGATGTAGTGATATTATTTTCTTCACCTGGTTGCAGCTTTCGTGGGTGTGTTAAATTTGTGAAATTTATTAACATATTCATTTATGACGTGTACACTTTTCTGATTGTATGGCATACCTCAAAAAAGGTTTTAGGAAATGTTTGATAAGGGATAAATTAACAAAAAGAAAAATACTGAAGATGAGAAATTTAACCAAGAGATTATTCCCATAGGAGACACAATGAATGCTTTTCAATAAACAGAAACACAACAAACGCAGAAACACGGACGAGCTAAAACCATCATTTTAATAGGATGGGGCAACTGAGAAGGATCTGAGTCCTCCGAGAATATCAGCAGGACCTTCAGATACTCACAACTATGCTGCAACCTGTAAAGGTAAATCATTTTTGTTTATGCAGCACAGGCGTGCATGATCACAAAAAATATGATATTCTTCTTTTACTCCACATGATCTCTTGCAAAGACCTTTCGTTAGCCAACACGTAGCAAGGACTTTTCTTAGGTATGCACCCAGTCCACTTCTAACTGCCAACAGAAACAAAGGTAAATGCAGTATCTTGTAGTGTCACGGTATCACGGATAAATTAGACCGAAGTCTATACTTCAGAACTTTCTAATGGTAAATTGGACAGGATCGAAACGTCTCAGTCATGTTATAGCTGAATCCCCCTTTTCAGTTGTTCTTAAGTTGTTTTCCAGAGTCCCTGGTATAAGTCTTTAGTTCCCATGGTCTCCACTAACATGAATCACTAATTAACTATGCACGAGTGACCGGGCCCAGTAGATTCAGCTTGAGACAATTTGCAATGGAAGGAGCACTTAGACCTGGGAGCAGTCCCAAGAGTCAGCAGAGGCCCCATTCCAGGAGGCCTGCAGGGTCTGGGATAGTACCAAGGCAGTTTGAAATCATCACAGTGTCAGCCTTAAGGAACAATCACTGACCTAGCATTACATAAGCCCATGTTTCTGGTCCTGCATTCCCAATAACGTCTGTGTGACTTTTTGCCAAGTGTCTTACTACCTTCCCTGGCTTAAATATAGGATATGTGAAAGCATCCTATGGAATAATGAATGTGAAATGGTTTGAAATACCTGAAACACTAAATCTATTGCTAGTATTTTTCCTAACCTTAAGACCTGAGTGCCTCTGGAAGCTGAGGGGTAGGGGAGGAGGGGTAGGAAGGCAGTTCAAGAAGGTAAGGGTGGCTCGGCGTCACCCTACTGAATTATCCACTCTTTTGTGCTAGGCCTTGTCAGTCTGTCCACCCAGCAGGTCCACAGAACCATCTGTTGGAGCTTTGTGGTGTGAGAATAATCAATGTGGTATGACCAAAGGCCGCTGGCAAGCAAATGTGTCTGCTGTGCGCCCATTAGCCATGGGACACTTCTTGGAGGACAAAGGAGTCCAGTGGCAACACAGTGTAAAGTGTCCAGATGTCCTGCCACTCAAGACAGCAGCAGCAGTCTCAACACAACCCTCATCTGTACCTGTCTTTAGAATACTTAACATGTAGCCTTTAAGTAGTGCCTTATGAATATGAAGGTTTAGGGCCAAGGGTAAAAGCTTTCTGCAGATCCCAGCAAACCACAAGCAAAACAGTTTTTGAGAGCCTTCACTTTAGTAACTTAAGTGGATTCTTCTCTGTATTATCAAGGTGATGGCTTCTGTACAGAGAACATAAATTCTGACCCTCTAACTGATG
>NW_011889549.1:67553-76146 GCF_000151845.1 Pteropus vampyrus | reverse complement strand
AAGGAACAATCACTGACCTAGCATTACATAAGCCCATGTTTCTGGTCCTGCATTCCCAATAACGTCTGTGTGACTTTTTGCCAAGTGTCTTACTACCTTCCCTGGCTTAAATATAGGATATGTGAAAGCATCCTATGGAATAATGAATGTGAAATGGTTTGAAATACCTGAAACACTAAATCTATTGCTAGTATTTTTCCTAACCTTAAGACCTGAGTGCCTCTGGAAGCTGAGGGGTAGGGGAGGAGGGGTAGGAAGGCAGTTCAAGAAGGTAAGGGTGGCTCGGCATCACCCTACTGAATTATCCACTCTTTTGTGCTAGGCCTTGTCAGTCTGTCCACCCAGCAGGTCCACAGAACCATCTGTTGGAGCTTTGTGGTGTGAGAATAATCAATGTGGTATGACCAAAGGCCGCTGGCAAGCAAATGTGTCTGCTGTGCGCCCATTAGCCATGGGACACTTCTTGGAGGACAAAGGAGTCCAGTGGCAACACAGTGTAAAGTGTCCAGATGTCCTGCCACTCAAGACAGCAGCAGCAGTCTCAACACAACCCTCATCTGTACCTGTCTTTAGAATACTTAACATGTAGCCTTTAAGTAGTGCCTTATGAATATGAAGGTTTAGGGCCAAGGGTAAAAGCTTTCTGCAGATCCCAGCAAACCACAAGCAAAACAGTTTTTGAGAGCCTTCACTTTAGTAACTTAAGTGGATTCTTCTCTGTATTATCAAGGTGATGGCTTCTGTACAGAGAACATAAATTCTGACCCTCTAACTGATGTTAAGATTCCCATCACGCTGTAAATACATTTGAATGACCAACTCTCTTTGCTGACTCTGCTCAGTATCAAATTTGCCTTAGTTTCTAAATGCATGAAAAGTAACATGGGTAACTGACTTGGGAGTGCAAATTCTAAGAGTCCTAAAGAAATGACCTTCCTCCCATCCCCCAAGTCCTACCTGTTCTCTAAAGGTCTCGTGCTTTTGCTCTGCTCCACCTCTGCCAACACCATCAGTTCGACTTTCTCCTCGATCTTTACAAACTCCCCAAACCAAAACCCAGAACTAGTTTCTTCTCTGAAGAGACCCACCTTCTATTATGTGTCCTTACATCTTCTCTCTATTCCCTGGAACAGCCCAGAGTGTCTGTCTCTGTTCACATCCCTCCCTACTTCAGCCTTTTGTCATCCAAATCCTGCTTTCTTCTTACTCTTGTAGAACCTCACAACCTCTGTCCCGTCACCGTTCATAATTCCAAGGGATGGGGAGATTCCATTTTACCTGGTGGAACATAGGAGAGCAAGACAAGGACCACAAAAACCAAGAGTAAGCTCCTCATAGCTGAACCAATCAGCAAAGAGACAGCTGAGCGTTAAAGGACAGTCACTCTATATGTAGCTCTCGAGAGATGGGGGGTTGCCTGGCTAGTGAACCTTTCAGGAACAAGGACATCTGTTTGCTCCACTGAGCAGTCCAATAAACTAAACGTCTGGCTTTGAACATGATGTCTCACCATTAAAATACATTTCCTGTGTATTTTCTACTTACATGCTGGCAACTGAAAGCACACTGTGTCGACAGCCCTGTTCTAAGCCCCGGTAGGATGCTACGTAGGTTTCATATCTACAAACTGTTGAGAGAAAATAACTATTAATAACTACTAATCTAAATTTCTATACCAAGATAAGCTGTGTATGATAAGATATTAGGAATTTACCATTAACAAATGGTCGCTGAAACAATTATTAAAAGATATACTTCATAAAGTTATAAATTAAGCCCAGAGAGAATTGAAATGAAAAAGTATCAATGAGCAAACAAATTACCCACATCAGAAAATATAAGTAAGCAATAACCATGTAAATTAATAAAATGTATGAATAAGTAATTTAGAGGTATAAAAATAAGGTTAAATTAAAATATTAAACACAACATGTAAGGTGAGAAAGAAACTACTTCACTAAAACATTCTAAGGTTTTTGTATTATTTGGAAGAAGGTAAAGGCAATAGTTAACTTGAGACATTGTATAGTCGTTTCTTTGTTAAAAAAAAAAAAAGATAATTTCTATAAGAATGAAAATAGAATGTGTAACTTCCAAACCAAATCAAAGGAATGCTAAACCTCAATCGATCCAAAAAGCAATCATTCAATCAAAGACATGGTAAGTAGAAAGCACAAAAAATATAGAAATAAATGATCAATTATTACAGCAAATATAAATACACTATAATTACCAGTTAAAAGATAGAGGTTCTCAAATTGAATTTTTTTAACCTCACAATAACCTATTGATAAGAGTGACACCAAAACCTAAGGGCAAAAAAAGCAGGGGATATAAAAGATGGGGAAAAATATGTCAGGTCTAGCAAAGATCGTTAATTGGATACTCCAGCATACTTTCTCCTATTTTTGTTTAGTAATCAGCCAGAGCTCAGGGCCACTGGGGACTTTCATTCTTCAGATGCAGTTCAGCAGTCCACTCACTCGTGAGCTTTATAATTTCATATCTCCTAGCAACTATAAATACTAAAGCCCACAAACGAGATTTGCATTGCCAGGCAGAAACACCAAAGACTCTCCTGCCTTACAGGGACGAGAGCTCTAATGTTGCTTGGCTATGTCCTTAAGCTTTGTATTTTAATGCCATAAAAGTAGGTGCCTTTGGTAAGTTTAGAATTATTATATCTTCCCATTTCTTATCATTGTGTAGTAATCTTCTTTGCCTTTTTGCCCACAAACATTGTTATTTTTATCTCAAATCCTCCTTTTGCTTCACCTGCTTTCTATTGAATATAATGTGCCTGTGGTGATAACTAGAATCTGGTATGCTGTCTATAATGGGAAACCCCTAAATAAGAGTGACTTAAATAAGATAGAATTTTATTTCTCTGTCATATAAAGGAGACCTAGAAAGAAGGAAATTGAAATGGCTACCATATTGAGTAGCTGAAAAGCACTACATAGAAAAATCTTATACCTGTGACACCATCAGCATCACGCTCAGGTCAGGCTGGGAGGCTATCTGCATCTCACAGCACCCTATGATCAGCAAATTGTTGAACATAGTGAAGAGCTTTCCTTTCTTTGAGGAGGATAACATCTAAGTTATGGAAATGTACTCCATCCACTAGAGTTAATATTATTTTAACACTGAAAAGCATGTATTAGGACACAAACCAAGGAAAATCAATGTAAGATGTGTGGACTTTGAACCCATATCAATAAAAAACGTTCTCCTCTGGCCAAACCCCCATCAATGTAATCATGAACCTAAAATAATCCAACCGTGTCTATCCCCCAGCAAGGCATAAGGACTCATACAAAGAAAGTACCCTTGCTAAGACCCAGCTGACATAAGAACATTCCAATCCCATGATGACTGTTTCTCATCCTAAGTTAATAAATCGTGATATCTGTTTTGTAGATCAACCTTATGAGCCTGGTTTATGTGAATCTGCACTGGGGAATGAATGTGCTTTGGGGGAATGGAAAACCAAGAGATAAATCCTGCCTTATGGTAAATGCACAGCATAATGAATACCCCAGACTCAGACTACTCTTCTTCAGATATTGACATTATCTCTTTCTTCAACTTCTGCATAGGCTTTGCTTGTACAATACCCCTTTCTTAGTCATTGTTCTATAGTGGATATTCTCTGCTTGAGGGATGTGGCAGTGTAAAGGATAAGCCAACAAAGGTGTTGCTTAAAGAGCTGAATGAACTGTTGGAAAAGCCTTCTAACTTCCTGAACTCAAATCTCGTCCCCTAAATTCATCCTGCATAGAATTGCTCAATGGATCTACCAAAAAATCAGACCTTATCCCTTCCTTGCACTCTAATCAGTAGTGCCTCTAAAAAACATCCAGTCTACAGTTGTCAAAATTTTATTCCTGGCCATTTGTAACTTGGTTCTACCTCCCTCTCCAGCCTCATCTATAACCACACCCCACGTTCTAGTGATACATAAATATGCGTTCATACTTGCATGTACTATAGTCTCCTGCACCTCTGTGCCTGATACCATAGATCTATTGAATTTCCTGAATCCATCTTTCCTGTACTTCCTGGATGACTCCTACTTACCCTTAAAGATTCTACTGCAAGGTATCATCTTCTCCAGGAATCCTTCTTTGCTTCCCCCAAGGCTCAATTTCCTGCCCCAAGTTTCCACAGCATCCTGTACATAAAACTATTGTATCTCTCACCTCATTATATTAAAGTTATAATCTTATGAACTCTGCAACTGTGAAGGCAAGAGTCTTTTCTATTCTCTACATCCCTGGAACCCAGCACAGAGCCTGGCATAGAGTGCAATAAATGTTGGTCACATTGAACTGAACTGAATCTCCCTGCTCTTTCTGCTCTCCAGAGCTCTCTATTTCCATGATCCCCCGCTGGATTTCTCCTCCACACCCATAGTGATCTTGGCCCTTGCATCTTTTCCCACATTCAGTCTGTGCCTCACTTCTTACAGATACGTACCTAAGTAAGGGAATGGTAGGATGATGATCTACTCACAACTGTAAATAAGGCTGAATATTTGTTACATGCCAGAATCGTGGCCAGTATTGCAGACCTCCTTTCTCTATAGAAATTCATGGAGATAAGTATAGCCCAATTTGCTACAATTGTGCTAAGAAATTTGAGGAAGGGGAAGAGATTTAAATGCCCAAAGGAAAAATTCATATTCTGTATACAATCTGGCAGAAGCAGAGAAAGAATGTAAACCAGTCCTGGGGGCTTCTGGGCACTGGTCCCAATGTTATGAGGGCATCCAATCTTGAAAGCAAGCATCGAAGCCTTTCTTCCCTGTGTGTGTCCAGGGACCAGTTCCAAACCAATACTCACAGAATGTCCTAAGACTCCACACATAATCAAATCTTACTAGACATAACAAATTGATTCCCCTGATTATGCAGCCCCTTCCAGGCAGACGTGTCTCTTGATCACTTGGGACAACCAGATCTCACTTTCCTCTTTGAACTTCTCCAGGTACAGAGAGTGATTTCTTTATTATCCTCATGTCAAAGTAAGTGTTATGTGTAAGCAGCTGGAGTCTTCCTGCTTGGGCTTGGGTCTGAAGTCATCTCTCAGATCCTGTAGGGTTTCAGAGAGACTGAAACTGTGATCTTAACCATCACTTCAAGCCCTGCCTCAATATACAGTTAGAGAAACACGGTGAAAGCATGGAGGGTTCTGGACCATAACCCAGGAGAGCCAGGATTTAAGTCAAGTTTTACCAGTCATCTGAGAAAGTGTTGTGCTCAGGCCCTTCATTCCTCTGGTCTGAAGTACATCCACTTGTTTAAGGAGAGGGCAGCAGTATATTCTCACCCTCTCACGTCCATAGGTTCTCTCATCAGCTCTGTAGGGCAGAACGGGGCTATATTGCAGCCCCAACCATCCACCCCAGCTTAAAGAAGGGATGTCCTCATCTCCTACAGGGAGTTCTAGGCTGTGGAATCTGTTCAGCAGACATGGACCTACCTCCTTACATTGACCGTGAACTTCCTTTTGACATATGTGCTTCCAGCTAAGGGGATGAATGTAAGATAAGCTAGACCATGGGAATGTGTTCCTGGTCTTCCCCAGGGCTGACATCTCCAAGGATTCTCTAGAGATGGGCTGGATGAGGGGACAAAACTCCTATAGGTTGATCTAGGTAAATGCAGTGAGCCATCTTTAAACCTTGTGGTCCCGTGCTCTGCTGCAAAATGTTGGGCTCCTGGTCAAAAACTCGGGACTCTCCGCTCCCAGGTCTCCTATGCCCCAGAGATAAGCCAGGGAAATTAATGGGTGAAAGTTCTGTGTGCCCACTGGTGTCTTCTGGGATTAGTGAGATGGGAGACAGGTTCCAGGGATTTTCACTGTACTCCAGGAAGCAAAATCTCTTCCAGTGTTACTTTAGGTAAAATATTTATTATAACATGACTATACTAAGCATTATGCCATCCATGAAGATGGGTGTACAGCAGATTATACATCACAAAAGAGAATAATCAAGATTGTAACAATGTAGTGATTGTATTTTTGGAAGAGGGACAGACTCTCGGGGAACTTTGGCAAAGCAGTACCCCCAGAAGACATATCTGGGAAAGATATTTCTTGAGCATCTATACCTGACTCTTATCTAAAAGTTTTCCAAAGAAGAAGCTTTGTGTCTGCTAGATCAACCAGATTGCAGTTATTCCATCAGGATCTGGGAATTGGAGGCCAAAGGGATTTTAGGGAAGGAGAACAATTGACAGAGAGACCTAAGTTCTCCAAGTCTTGTTGAAGAACCGTAATGGTCTGATGGAAGCATCAGCTTGCCAAAGTCTCTCCTGCTCTTTTCCTATCTCTCTCTTCATAGTTCTTTTGATTTTAAGATTACACAAATAAAGTCAACTCGCTTTTCATTCCTTTTTTTCTCTATTTTCCTGATAAAAATAGGAAGAAGAGGAAAAAAACTAACAATTACCAAGAGCGCGTAGTCTCTTTTTTTTAGTTAAATTTATTGGGGAGACATTGATTAATAAAATTACATCAGTTTCAAGTGTACAATTCACTAACACATCATTCGTATGTCACATTGTGTGCTCAACACCCAAAGTCAAATCTCCTTTCATCACCATATATTTGACCCCCTTTACCCTTGTTTACCTTCCTTCTCCCCCATTTCCCTCTGGTAACCACTAAACAGTTGTCTGTATTATTTTTAATGAACAAACCAATAGAAAATGATGGGCAAAAGACTTGAATAGGCACTTATCAAAAGAGGAAATCCAAATGATTAATAAACATGAAAAGTTGACCTTACTTTATAATCAGGAAAATCAAATCTGTCTGCAATGAGGTGCCATCAAGTTGTCTAAAGTGTAAAGGCCTGATGATAATAAGCAGTGCTAAGGATGTGGAGGACCCTCCAGAAAGCAAGCCTGTGTGTGCAGAATATAAGTACAAGACCGTCCACAATCGCATTCTCCGTGATCTCTGGGAACAACCCAAATGCTTGTCAACAGTCATAAATATATAAAGTAGTCAATATACTGAGATAAACACTGATTGGTGTTGCACACAGAAACACAGATAAATTTTAAAAACGTAATAAAGAAGGAAGCCAGACGCAAGTAATACATTTGTGCTGCCATTTATAGATAGGTCAAAAACAGGCAACTTAAACTGCCCAGTTTAGTGATACCCATTAAAGAGAAAACCATAAAGCGAAGCCGGAAAGTGAAGATTAACCAGCTCAGAGCAGTGGTTCCCTTACAGGGAAGGGAGGGAGGCTCTGGTCACTTAATGGTATATTAGGACTTTCTGTAGTGCTGGGAAAAAAAAAAATTTTTCTGGGTGGTGGTTACCCAGTGATTGCTATACATTCAGTCCTCAAGCTATGGATATGACTTGCTTATTTTTCTTTATGTGTATTAAATTTCCTCTTTTGTCAATGATTTATTTTAGAAATGTAAAAATAAGATCCATGGAGGAAAATAAACTTGCACATGGAGAAAAACAACCAGTGAAGTCAGGAACTATCTGACTAGTGAATGAGGCAGCTGTAAGGGGGGTTCTCTCCTGCAATAGCATAATTCAGCAGTGCAGTGTAGGGTGTGTAGCGGATGTTTTTTTTCTCAAAGGTAGTGTGAGGGAGGAAGAAACTTTCCTCTACCCTCAAGGTTCTTTTAGCTGGTCTAATAATCAAATAGACATGAGACAGATTAGTAAGAGAAAATAACCAAATTTAATACACTCATCGGTATGGGAACCCTGCTTACATGAGAGTCAGAGACCCCACATGCAGAAGAGGGGATTGGGGTATATCCTGAGCTAGGGATAAGGTAAGGTGCTTGAGGGCGTAGGGGAGCTTCAAAGGGACATTGCAGAAGGGTAAAAAGAGCAGATGTTTAGTAAATAAAAGTTTGTCCCACCCTATAAATCGATCAAAAGAGGTTCTGATAATCTCTTATTATGAGCAAGGCCCCTAATTCAAGTTCTTCTAGGTAGTTAAGGGAGGGGCAGACATTTCTCTTGATCCGCAATTTGTGGCGTGGGGTGACTTGTTCTGAACCCCCGCAGTTGACATGATAAAGAGGGAACGAGAATTCTGGGAAACAAAGATAAAGGAAGAAAGCACCATCGGAGCACCACTAAAGGGAAGAGAATGAAGCTGTTTGTGCTTCCCTGACCGTTTAGCTCAACAAGGCCTCGAGCAGCAGATGGGAACACGTAGCACAGTTGGAGAGGTTCCTGCCCAAAAGTTGGAACAGTGATTCAATCTAGACATGTGTGGGTGGAAAGGAAAGAGCCCATTCTCATCACGTGCTGGTCACAAAATGCATTTTAGATCTGCTTTTCTAGAATTGCATATGGAAGGGGTTCAGAAGTACTTAGAAAATGTTGGGTTCGTGCCTTCTGTATGCCCTAACTCATGATTGAATAACTTGAAAAAAAAAATGGAGGACAGCCTCTGAATCAAGAATCAAGAGAGCTGAATATTTGATGGCGGCACAGCCCATGTCTTCTTCCCTTTGTGCAAGCCCATTCACCAATCTGAGCCGTGTTTTCTCCATCTCTAAAAGGATGAGGCTGTACCACTGAGCCTGTGCTCTGT
>NW_011889549.1:45123-66223 GCF_000151845.1 Pteropus vampyrus | reverse complement strand
GTCTTCTTCCCTTTGTGCAAGCCCATTCACCAATCTGAGCCGTGTTTTCTCCATCTCTAAAAGGATGAGGCTGTACCACTGAGCCTGTGCTCTGTCTGTGGTAGCAGATGGTCAAGATACGCCCTGTGTTCTACAGGCATGAATCCCATGCCCAGTGCAAGGTCTCCTGGGAGCTTTCCATGGGGTCATGCAAGGGAATCCTCAGCCCTGATCTGTCACCAACCTACCTACTTCTAGTCCATTAGCCCATCATCCCTCCCCGATTCCCATCCTCACCCACAGCAGTGCTCTCAGTTGTCTACGCATTGTTGGAACCCAGAATAAAACTCACCCAGTCATGTTTGGCATTCACTAAGAAGTCTCTTGGAAAGGTTCTAGAAAAAAGAAATCAACACAGCTGTAGCGGTGAGATTTACTAACAGTAATGAAGGAGGAGGAGCCTAATCTATATCAGAATGAGCGTGTCGCGTTTCGTAAGCTTTATCTCATTTCATCCTCAAAAAACCCTCTTACGATGCACATTTTGAGAAAAGGAAACTGGATCTCAGAAATGCTAAATAATTTATCCAAGGGCATGTGACTGCAAAACAGAGCGTAACCAATAAAACCATGCTCTACTGCCACTTTACAGACTCAGAATCCTACGGTCGTGGGCCACTTGGGAACAAGGCTGCCTCAAGGCGCAAGAATAAAACCAGTATTAGTATCTTTTCAACTCTCAGTCCCCCACCACTTTAGCGGGGACAGACCTAATGACCCTTCCCCAGGGCTGCATCCCTATAGCTCCAGGGAAGCATGGCCTCGCTCCACTCCCGACACAGGGCATCCAACCCTGAACACAGCACCGAACTGGCTCTTCCTGTGACAGACCGGGAGGGAGTTCCAACCCACTCACTCCAAGCAGACGACCTTTTCCATAACCCTTAAAGTTCCCAAATTCTAGCCACCATTTCATACCAGCCTTTTGGAAAGCAAAGCCCCTTGGTGAACTTTTTCTGGGGAGAGGGTCCCCATAGCACAAGCCTCCGGCCAGGCAACTAAATCTGACCACCAGAGAGAAGTCTTCTCCACTGCCTGAGCACCCACCAGAAATCCCGATCAGGGCAACCAACAGTCGACACCTTGAGACCCTTTGTTTCTTACAGCGCTGCAAGTTCTTGCTCACATCCTTTCTGGCCTTAAACGACATCTATGTTTTATGACATCGCTACTCTGGGCTCCGGTGTTCTCAGTGGGATTCAGAAAAAGGAGAAACAAAGTTGACCCTTTCCCTGCCATTTTTCTATCAGTTTACATTTGAAGTTATAGAGAAAATGTTCAGGCCCAGGCATGACAACTGGTCTCTGCTCCTGTTCTGCCTTGACTGAGTCCCTTTTTCTCCCACGATTTATAGAAGAAGAAGTAACATGGAATGGCCCAGGGACTCTTTTTTCTAACCCTGAAGAAGGCTTTCTCCTCTGGGTGCCCTTCCAGGTAGAAGGAGGCCAGCCCCGGCCAGCCCCGCCCAGCTCTATAAAGGAGCCTCCCAGGCAGCCAGCCACCTGCAGGAAGTCCCAGCTCTGTGCCTTCCTCAACGATGAGGCTCTGTCTCTCTGGGTTACTCTTCCTCCTGGTGATCTCATTGCCTTCAGGTAAGATGGTGGGTACAGGTCTGATTGTGAAAGTGGGGTTTTCTTCCAAGGACTAAGGCACTTAAAAACCCCTATGGACATAAGCCCAGCAGGAGGACACCAATAACAGATGGACCTGCATGCTGGGGATGTATGTTAGTGGTCTCCAGCCCTGCTCATCTGTTGCTACATCCTAAAGGTCTGCTGCAGCTTGAGAGAGGGGGGCCAGCTTCAAGACAATCATGTCACTATTGAGCTATCCAAATTCCTATTTCCCTTCATTCTCCTCTGATTAGCCTCAGACTCGGCCGTCCTCACTGAGATGTGGTTAGGAGGTAAAAAGGACAGAATCCAAAAAGTAAATCATAAAATAATAAACCATCCACTAGGGAGAGAGGGCAGACCTAGAATTTCTCCCAGCTTCTTGAAGACTGATTTTTCTTTTCTTTTCTTTTCTTTCTTTCAGGGAATGGTTTTTTAAAAACTGATGGAGCAGAAATATATACCTGCACTTTGCGTGGTGGCAAATGTTTCCTTGGCTGTAAACTCGGATGGAAATGGATTGCATTCTGTCACAACGTGATGTCTTGTTGCAAAGTGGCGAAACACAAACCTTACCTGCTCAATGAGCAATGACCCTCATCTCATGGGTCCAATTAAAAGGATATGTGAATGGCTGAGAAAACAAAATTCCTTACCTGTGTGTAAACATTATTAACAAGCCTTGGGTAGCTGTTGAGGGCCAGATTCTGGCCAATTTACTGGCAAATTTTCAGAAGTATTTTGTAAACAGACACTGCAGCAAAATGAATTTCCTGTTCTCCCATTTCCAATCACTAATCTCTATTTCAAATTCAGATTTAGTTGATTAATACATGACTGCACGCTAGAGGATATCACATTGCCTGAGCCTAATAGCAGTAGCTTACCGTGTGCCAGTCACACTTTTAAGCGGTTTACATATATTAAATCACTTTATCCTCACGACAAAATTTATTATTTCTCCCATTTTGCAGATGAAGAAACTTTTCCAAGATCACACAAGTAGTAAGAGTTAGTTAGCACTGGATTTGAACCCAGACAATCTTGAACCAGTGTCTTCGTGGTTGAGTTAGACCCTCTCTCAATTACTAAGCATAGGAATTTAGCTGAAAGTATTGGTTGCAGTTTGTAGTGATTGTAGACTGAAGCCCAATGAGGAATCAAAGATCCAACTAGATTCATGAAACAAGCCCTTCACCGCAGTGGATGAAATGAGCCACACAGAGCCACACAAAAGGTAGAGCTGTCTGCAGCATTGTTCCAACAGCACTTCTGTGTCCCCGCCCAGAGGCAGAGGTCATAGATCTTCATCAAGACCCTTGTCATTATCTCCTCAGAAAAAAGAAATGCCGCTGAGTTTCAGGGCTTTCCTTCTCCAAGGATGTGTCTGAAGGAAACACTGAATACCTCTGATGGAATGCTAAGCAGTGCTCCATTCCTCTAGATTACCTGCCTGCTCAGACAGACCCCTCCAGACCCTCTAATCTCGAACACCCTAACAAAAAAGAAAACCGGAAGTCGTCACACGTCCACAGGGCTAGCCTCCCCAGGGCATTGATTGTGGATTGTGTCTAGAGAGGTACTGTGGTGCCAGGTACCTACCTGTATTTGCTAATTTAAATCCACCCCCTAACCGAAAGAAAAGGAGAAATGATGCAAAAGCTCACAAAGTAATATAAATGCAATGAAATTAAGTTAAAACAGAAAATTTAAAAAAATGGGGGAAGGGAAAAAGCAAATATTTTTTTACCAGATTTCAAAAGGGTCCACAACCCCCCAAAACACTAAAAATCCTTACCATTTGCTTACGGTTCCTAAGGCCATGATTACCCCAGCCGGGAGTGAGGGATTGCTCTAACTTTGACGATGGGATGCAAGACGAGACACATGACACAAACTTTGGTTTTCTTCAGCGCAGCTTAGGAGGTAAGACTGGAAAGTTCAAAGTTATTCTTGCTGAAAACCCACTCTTTCGTGAAATAAATAAGAGTGCTGAATTGTCACACACAAAAGCCATTGTATATTCACCTTGTGGCTCCATGGGTACAACCTCTGAGGTAATAGCCACTCCCTCTGATGAAGGCAGAGGGGCCAGCCTTGGGCTGCCGGAGAAGCCTATGATTTAGGATTAGCAAAATGATGTCTGTCCCCAAGAATTGGACTTGAGTGAACGCTGTCGCTACATTGGTTCTGCTGGAGAATCAATTCACCCTGGTATGGCAGACTAATTCAGGACCACGATCCCACAGCATGGCCCTTCAGGACTCCTTTGTTTATGTCTGTATTCCAAACCTGTTCTATGAGGCACAGATATCTTTCTAGTACATTTTCTTCAGTTTAAAAATGTCCAGAGCTAATGTCAGTTACTGGAAACCAAGAAATCTGAATGATACTGAGAGCTCTTTCTGATCGTACAGTCATTTTAGGATTAAATGGGATAGTGTATGGAATTATGTATGTAAAATGATGGGCACTGTGTCATCTAGCTCAAATATTCTGATATTGCCTTAGCTAGGTTCCAGTACATAAAGGGAAGGCTTGTACCGACCTTGGAGAAAGGCATCAAAGACCAGCAGCACCCCTGACCCCTAACTGACATACGCTATGAAGCCAGTACAGTGGTGATGGCAGGAATCAGAACGGGCATCCATACATGCGAAGGGAAAGCAGATCTCGGAGGCAGAATCAGACCCAACCGCTCAATATCATAACCTTACTGTATAATTCTTTTTTCAGAAATGAACACAGAGGTTTAAAGTGTTGGCTATGTGTTGGTTCCTGGGTCTGCCATAGCAAATTACCATATACTAGGCGGGTTAAAACTACAGGGATTTATTCTTTCACATCTCTAGAGGCAAGAAGTCCAAGATCAAGATATCGGCTGTACCGTATTCCCTCTCAAGGTTCTAGAGAAAATCCTCTTTTGTTTCTTTCTAGCCTCCGATGGTTGCTGACATTGGTCTTTGGCTTGAAGCTGCCTCACTTCCATCTCCGTATCTGTCTTCATCTGTTCTTCTCACTCATCTGAGTGGGTCACTGCAGCTTCACATGGCCTTCTTACAAGGACTCCAGTCACTGGATTTAGGGCTGACCCTTATGCGGTATACCTCATCTCAACTAATTACTTCTACGCCGACCCTATTTCCAAATCAGGCCACATTCTGAAGTTCCAAGTGAATAGAATTGAGGGGAACACTAGCAACCAAGTACAGCCTATAAGTAAGGAATTGGAAGTTTCTTTTGAGGAGGCAGAGTCCCTTCTTACCCACATCCTTTTACGCACCATGAGGAGAGCTGAGTCCAGGAGGTTTGTGAATGTATCAATTTGGACTATGAAAACCAACATTTTCCCTCTGGCCAGACATACTCCAGACTCCTCCTGGAGAGTGTGCAAAGAAGAAAATAAGATGGTCTCTAGCCTCAAGATGCTCAGTTATTTAGAGAAATGAATTCATAAATAATCACGACACAAGCTAACAGTTCTTATAGTAATCCATGAAGTGATTGCAGGCTTTCCTATGACATGAGACGTTTTTTCCCCAGCTTTTCTGAAGTATAATTGACAATTTAAAATTGTATATATTTAAGTTGTACAACTTGATGCTTTGCTACACATGGTGAAATAATAACCACGACCAAGCTAATTCATGTGTCTATTACCTCATATAGTCACTGTGAGTGTGAGTGTGTGCGCCCATGTGTCTGTGTGTGTGTGTGCGTGTGTGTGCATGCATGTGTGTGTCTGTGCATGTGTGCATGTGTGCGCATGTGTGTGTGTAAGATGAGAACACTTAAGATCTACCCTCTTAACAAATTTTAAGTGTACAATACAGTATCTTTGACACGTAAAGCTTTGGAGCCAAGGTGGAGATGACCTGCAGAGTACACTGGAAATCTGGTGAGCTCTATATGAAAGCAAAGAGAAAATTAGAGAAAAAAAGAGTCGACAGGAAGACAGCCGCCCTGATGGAATGAAAGCAGAAACTACATCATTTACCAATTCTGTGCTCCCATTTGGGCCAGTCTCTCCGTTACATTAAAAAAAAAAAAAAAAGGAAAAAAGTACAATTAGCTGTCAAATAATAATGATAGAAAAATTCCAATCCTATGTCTCTTGAATTAAAAGGGTTCAGATCTTGAGCCAAAGCAACTCTCCCCAACGCCAGTTTCTGTGCCCATCAGTGTTCACATATGCTCCAACTCCACACCCCTCTTCAGACTCCTCTCTTCACCCCAACAGAACTTTCTCTCTCTTTGGCCCTCATTCCCAGCTTAACTGAACCATCCCCAGTCTTCCCATCTTTTCTCCCATTTGCATCTCAAGGGCACCAAAAACTGTTCTTAGTGGGATTCGAGGCCGGAGGGTGAGAGAGGGTGAAAGGTGGGGAACGCTCTTGCATGAAGCACTGGCTCTGCGGTGTCCTTCTCAGAATCCATTCCTTACCTCTCTGACCAACAGTCTGGGAACGATGGGATGGGGCCTGAGATGAGCAACTGGGTCATGGGGCCTGAGATGAGCAACTGGGTCATGGAGCCAGAATTCTGCACAGTAGAAACAGGTCCTATTGTCCCCCCGAGATCGTTATTATGTCTCCCATCACTGGGATTGTGCAGACATTGATTAAAGAAGAATTCTATTAACAAGACTAGCTGCTTCCCACCCTGGGGTGGTCAGAGTTCCAGCACAAGAGCAGAGGACTCTTAAGTTTCCTCAGACCAGCCTTTAGCAGGGGTCACATGTCTCCAGTCTCCATGATGATGGCCCATTGTGCTGGGCACACACCCAGACATCCCAGCAGATAAGACTGAGTGTCACATGGCTGGGGGACCACAGACAGATACCAGAGTTCAAGTCTGGCTTGTTGGGGAGTACAGTCAGCCACAGCAATTCAGAGGCTGCATGCCCTGCATTTTTCTCCTCCAGAGTGACTGCAAAGCAGTAGTGAGGCCCGCCTGTCCGATCCAGGTGGGGTATCCTAGTCACGAAACCCAGGCAACAACCTCTGCTGCTCAGGTCTTCTCCACAAACCACCAACAGAGAGGTTCTGACTCCGTAAGATACGGATGACCTTTGAATCATCCTGTTGAAACAATAGTGCCTTCTACATATGCTTGTGGTTTGATTTGGGTGTGTGAGCAGTTTTTTTCTCAAATCAAGGACTATCCTGGTTCATCTGACAGAGCCCAGGCTTGGTCTTCTGAGGGACAAGAGCAACCACACCACCACAAAGTTGGTGACAGTAACAGTTCCTTACCTGCACCCTCCCCCCAGAAAAATTCAAGTGCCTCATATTTACAGCATATTTCACCAGCAGGGCCAGTCCTTGAGTGTGGGGTTGCAACACGTAATGCCAATGGCCACTTGCTGAAGTGACAATGACTTGACTATCAGAGACCTCAGGTTGCCTCTGGGTTCTGGCTTCTTAACTCAGGCTGGACTCAGTACAGGTGGGGAACATAGGAAGCAATGACCATGAGACCTGGATGTTCACCCAAGTCCCTCACCCTGGTTTCTAAGGCTGCATGTAAAGAAGTCTCAAAGTTTTGTTTTCTAAAACTGGAGCAGGTTACTCTACAAAAAGCCAGTCAACCAACTTAGCAATATGGGTCTTTTAAATTTTCACCATTCTGGTGGATGGATGTGTAGTAGTATCTCGTTGTTACTGTAATTTGCATTTCTCTAATAAGCACAGTGTTGAGAGCATCTTTTTACATGCTTATTGGCCATCCAGAGAGCTTCAAATGTGAAGTGCCTGTTCAAATCATTTGTCGTTTTTGATTGGGCTGTTTGTCATTTTGGTATCGATTTGTAGGACTTCTAATACACTTGAGTGTACAAATACATTGAGGAAATGATCTTTATCTGCTTTAAAATCAAGCTTCCATGGCCATAGTGACATAGCCGAGCCATAAGCCTGTCACTAAGTTAATGACAGAGCCCAAACGAGAACTTGGGTGTGCTGACTTCCATCCCACTGCTTTTTCTAACCACCTCCTTATACCATATTGTGATGTGTACACACTCGAGCTCAACATGGGGAAGATGAGAGAGGAGGAGGGAAAAATGAGTGCCACGAAATGCTATTAAATTGTTCATCTTTTAAAACAGTAAATAGCTGTCTCATAATGATTAAATAAATAAGCATGGCCTGTCATATAGATAAGTTTAAATAGATTACAGGGCTGAAGGAAATCAGGTCATATTAAGACAAAAACAGCTTTCATTTATCCAACAGTTCCTGCTATTCTGTGTGTCAGATTTATCTGAAGGGGTTGGCCAGCCTTTCTTCCCCTTTTCGGCCTGTTTCCCTTGCAGCTTAGCTGTTGAACGAAGCATCCCTTATGGTGTAAGACTCGTTCCTGCCACCAGGTGGCAGACTCTGTTCATTTTGCTCCCTCTCTACAGCCCTCAGCTGCTGGGAGCACTAGCAAACGGTGCCCCAGTTTGCTGCTTGACAGTCAGACAGATTTTTCTTTTTCTTTTAAGTCCTCGTGATCGGCACAATGATGGACACCGAGTCAGCGTTCAATAAAAAGCAAAGTATATTGATAACGGCAGAGCGCCCTCTGTGCTGTGGTTTCTCCACAATAACGTCCACTCTCTAGAGTGCTCTGTAACCTCTGTTTACAGAACAAGACAGTTTACAGAAATAAAGGCGCAGAGAGATTAAAGCTGTAGTCTTAGCAACACAGCAAGGGGGAGTCAGAGCCCACATACAAATTCAAGCCAAACATGAAATATTCGAAACGATGAAAAGCAAGGAACTACAACCAAGATTACCCTACCCAGCAAGGCTATCATTTAGAATCGAAGGACAGATGAAGAGCTTCCCAGTCAAGAAAAAGTTAAAAGAGTTCATCACCTTGAAACCGGTATTACAAAGAATGTTAGAGGGACTTCTTTAAGAAAAAGAAGAAAAAATATACATCTCAAAAATACGAATAATAAAATGGCAATAACTACATCTCTAGCAACAATTACTTTAAATACAAATAGATGAAATGCTAAAGACATAGAGTAGCTAAATAGATAAGAAAGCAAGACCTTTACATATGCTGCCGACAGGAGACTCAGTTCAGATGGAAAGACACAGAGGCTGAAGGTAAAGGGATGGCAAAGATATTTTATAAAAATGGAAACAAACAAAAAAAGCTGGGTTAGCAATACTTAAACCAGACAAAACAGACTGATATAAGTCCTTCTTTCTCTTAAAGAAGGACCCAGTAATTCCACTTCTGGGTATTTATCCGAAAAAAACCTAAAACACTGATTTGAAAAGACATGCATCTATATGTTCATTGCAGCATTATTTACAATAGCCGAGATATGGAGGCAAGCTGGGTGTCCATCGATAAATCAATGGATAGAGAAGAAGTGGTACACATATACACTGGAACATTACTCAGTTAAAAAATGAAATATTGCCATCTGTAACAACATGGACGGATGTAGAGGGTATTATGCTAAGTAAAATAAGTCAGACAGAAAGACAAATTCCATATGGTTTTACTTATATGCGGAATCTAAATATCAAAATAAACAAAACTGATAGATACAGAGAACATTTTGATAGTTGCCAGATGAGAGAGGGTTTGGGGGGATGGGTGAAAAAAAGGAAGGGTTTAAGAAGTACAAATTAGTAATTACAAAATAGTCATGGGGATATAAAGTATAGCATCAGGAATATAGTCAATAATATTGTAATAACTATGTATGGTGTCAAATAGGTACTAGATTTATCAGGGTAATCACTTCGTAATTTATATAAATATCTAATCACTACGTTGTACAACAGAAACTAATACAACTGTAGTTGAAAAAATACTTTTTTTAAAAAAAATTAGAAAATGATGTGCCAATTTAATCATCAAAAAAAACAAGTAATTATGAGGGGGAAAGAATTCAAGCCAAGGATCACAGCATTTACTGTCCTGACCATGGATTGGGGGAGGAATCACAGAGCAGGTGGGACGTTGACCAAGTGAGGCAGTGGCCAGTGAAGCAGTGGCCAGTGAAGCAGCGGCCAGTGAAGCAGTGACCTTCTGCCCAAGGCACCTCCCTCATCTGAAAACACGCTCTGATGCCCGCATCTGGAAAAGCCCTTAGAAATCATCTCTACAGTCGGAAAACTGAGGCCTGGGGGCGGCGGGGCAGGGCTGGCTTGCCCAAGGTCACTACCAGGGAGACCAGGAATCAGCAAAGGCCCAAGGTCTTCTGAGAGGCCACCCAGTGCTGCATGCTCCCCATCACGTGTATTTAGGGAAGGGAGCTGGCCAAAATGATGGCCACAATTAAAAGTTTAAAAATCTTTTTCAAACTTGCCTATTGTGGAAAATGAATACATGCCAACCTGTGTAGGGCTAGAAAGAAATTGGACCAAAATTAAATGCAATCTGATGATAGTACAAAAGAGGCTCGAGTCATGGAAAAGCTCCTAAGAGCCTCAGGAAGCTCTCAGGTCTAGCTCTCCTCACAGGGGGGCACTGAATGAAATGGCCTGCAAGTGACCACGGCACTGCGAGAAGAAAAGCCAAAGCGCCTAGAGCGGGAGACTGGTAGTTAGAATTTCTGCGTTCACCACTAGGGGCGCAGCTCGCCTGTTTTTCCAGTTTGTGCAGGTGGCGAAATTCTTCTCTATTCTCCCATCCTGTGGGTCTTTCCAGGGCCAAGAAGACCGCTCACGCTACTTTTCCACTTATAGGAGGTGACTTTCACAGCTTTTGGAAGAGTAGGACAGAAAACTGGAAAAGTGTGAACTTAGATATAAACCTCACATCACACAGTAGGAGCCAGAGAGATGAAACTGTACATTGCGTGTGTTTGTTGTTTGTTTGTTTGGCTTTTGGGGGCCGGGGGGCTGGAACGGGGAAAGGAGCATATTTAATCCGATTTTGTAAAAGAAATCTATTTCTTACTGTTTAAGAAGTGGAAATCATTAGCAAAGCTAAGTCGATGAAATGTATCAATTGGAATTGAAGTTTTTTAATTGTACCTAAAAATGTATGTAAAAGGAGAGAAACTAATTTGGAAAACAAAGAGAGGGCAAAAAACCATGTCAGAGAGTCAGTGAAGAGAACAGCACTGAAATGTTATGGACTTGGATGCACCCTCGCTGCACTGAGGTCCAATGTGTCATTTACTAGCTGAGTGATATTAGGAAAAGCACTTAAATTCAGTTACTAGTGTGTACATGGAAAAATAATAATCACACAATAGGCCATGAATAAGTTGATGTGGTTAGCACAATGTCTGGCATATCGTATAAGTTCAATAGATGTTGAGTACATCTGAATCTATTAGTTGACAGTATGAATTAATGGCCCATGTCAGGTGTATACCTAAGTTCTATTTGATGAGAGATCAGAAAAGACATGTTCCAAGGTACCTGCTTAGCGTTTTCTTATATAATGTTTCTAATCTTCAAAACAACCCAGCCACATGGTTATCGTTTTAAATAAAGATCGCCAATACAAACAACTAGCTAGGCTATGCAGTGAAAGAAAAGATCCTACTTACAATAGCAAACAAAAAATAAAATACGTAGAAGTAAACTTAACAAGGAATGTGAAATACCTACATTAAAATACTTTGAATCATTAGTAAGAGGCCCAAAAGAAGACTTGAGCAAATGGAAAGATTCTCCATATTCTTAGATAAGAAGGTTCAATAGGAACCTATAAATTGAATGTGACCTCATCAAAAATGTGGAAAAGTTTAGAATCAAACAAGCTAATTCTAAAGCTCATATGAAAATAATTAAAAGTAAGAATCTCATTGGAAATTCTGAAGGAGAGGAACCCTAACAAGCAGATCTTCTGGATATTAAAACCTATTATTTAGTCTCAATAATTAAAACAGTGTGATAATGGCACATGACTAGACCTATCACTGGAGTCAAGATATGAACCCAATATAAATGAACATTTAGAAATGATAAGAAGGATATCTAATCAAGTATTATTTAATAAATGGCATCAGGAAGACTAGAGAGCCATCTGGAAATATTATAAGGATGGATCCTTACCTCATGCATTATAGTAGGATACACTCCAAATGGATTAAAGTTGTAAAGATAAGAAGGGGAATCCATCCAGCACTAGAAGAAAACATGAGATAAGTATTTTATTACCTGTCTACCTGAAATTAGCACAAGTACTATTGTAGACTGAATGTTTGTATTCCTCCCAAAATTCATACATTGAATTCCTAACCGCCAAAGTGATGGTATTAGGAAGTGGGGTCTTCGGGGGGTGATTAGGTCATGAGGGCAGAGCCCCTAGTGGTGAACGTTTTCCCTGTCTGGCCAAGAATGCCAAGATGGGCCTTCAGTATAGTCCAAGAGATTCAGCCAGTGCTGGACTCAGTTTCCCTTATGCTCCACTAATCAAGGGTTCCAGCTAATCGGTGATTCTTCCTCTGCTGCTCTTTGCTTCCACTTTCCAGGGCTCTGCCTGCCCTCGTCCACCTCCCATCAAGAGCTCATCTCCGGCTTCTCTGTTCCCTAATGGCCCCATCCTTAACCATGCGGCAAGGCCAGGACCTGGGCCCAGGTGGCGCTTCCCCTCATCCTGACCACCGCAATTCTGGTCAGTCTGGTCTTCCGCCAGTGGGTGTCCTTATCCTGAATGGGCTCATTCTTCTATTATCCCTGGGCTTTAAAAAATTAAAGATATTAAATAGAAAGGTCTAAAGATATTGAATAGGATGCCAATGGGAATCCACCCAGTTTATAGCGCCCATTTCAGACTGGCCTTCTGGACATAAACCAACTGTCACCTCTGGGGAAGGGTTTTTGCCATTTGTGTCAAAAACTTCACCTATATCTAGCCTTGGAAACTTTTTTACTCAAACACATTGAGCCGCCTTGAAGCTAAAATGCAGCCATATATTAAGAATTCCTTCCCTCGACCCCCCGTCAAATTTCCCTTTCTGTCCACATCTCCTCCTCGTCCAGCTGCTGCTGGGATCAGGGCTGGGAACCTTAGTGTGGACGAGGTCTAGATCTTCACCTCTTTTTCCTTTAAGAGGCTTAGCACCTTCTTAAAATGTTGCTGTATGAAAAACTAAACTTTCAGGTACAAAAAGAATACAACTTTTACAATTGTATCTAAAATAATAGATGCTTTTGTAAAGTCTGATATCCAAGAAAAATTAATACCTAAATTTAAAAAATGACCCTGCAAATGAGAAGGTCAGATGGCCAAGAAACACATGAAAAGATGCTCAGTTTCCTTAGCTGTCAGGGAACTGCAAAATAAAATCCCAGCGAGAAACCAGAGCAAATCCAGCAGAAACTGGTGCATACGTCCTCCAGAATACATGCATGGGCACGTCCACAGCAGCTCTGTGCTTAAAAGCCAAATCCTGGAAATGACCATCAACGATCGAATAGATAAATCATTGTGGAATATTGAGCTGTTTTACCATACTAAAAGAATGAGCTGGGGGAAGGACGAATGAATAGGCAGAGCAGAGAGGATTTTTAACAGAGTGAAAATACTCTGTATGATACGATAGTGATGGATACATGTCTTTATACAGTTGTCTAAATCCACAGAATATACAACACCCAGAGTGAACTCTAATATAAACTGTGGACTTTGAGTGATAATGATGTGTCGATGTGGGTTCACCTGTGTGGCAAATGTCTCACTCTGATGGGGGATGTAGAAAATGGGAGAGGCTGAGCGTGTGGGGCCGGGGGGCACATAGGAACTCTACCTTCTGCTCAACGTTGCTATGAACCTAAAACTTCTCCGAAAAAGAAAGTTCACTAGAAAAGAAAAAGAATGAACTACTGCTACTCGCCATAAGACAAGACTAGGGTGAGTCTCCCAGACATAAGATGAAAAAGGGACCCAGACACAAAAGAGCGAGCTAGCCGATTCCACTTACATGAATCACAAGAACACTCAAAACCACGGCAGAAGTCGTGGTGGCAGTTGGGTGGACAGTGACAAGGCAGGAGCTCAGAGAGACGGGGCTACGGCTGGATCTCGGGGGTGTTTACACGGTCGATCCATTCGTCAAACTGCTTCGATCTGTACACATAAGATTTGTCTACTTTACACTAAACTTCAATTTTCAAAAAAATTCAGTGACACTAGGAAGCGTGCTCACATCTCTCTTCATAAGAACGAATCCGAAACCCAAGCTTTGCTGAGGTCCAGAGTGGAAACTTGTGAACCTCATGGGGCTCCCTCAATGACAGTGACGAATGACAGAAGTGCCTGCAGAGCAAGGCAAAGGGGTTCACAGTTTGGAATGTCGTCCGCGTCCTGTAGAAGGGCATGTGGTCAAAAGGAGTGCTCACATCAGATCACGATCGAATCTTCCACAGTATCAGCTAGACAAAATTTGCAAGAGACCTACAAATTCCCTCGTCCCTGACATTTCAGCTGAACTCTCATTTTCTCTCCCTGACTTGCTAACAATACACAGCTGCTCCTCTGCAGCCCTCTGCCCTCCTGAGGCCCCCACCCCACCCACCACCAACCCGCCCTCCACAATGGGCACTCCTCAGATAAGACTCAGGCTTTCCAACCTGTGGCGCCAGCCTGGGAAAAGCAGACAGAACACGGGCCCTGTGGCCCCTCCGCCTGCTCGCCCCAGCCCTTCCCTTCCCTGGCACCAAAACAGATGACTTCATCTGCGGGACCCAGCTCCTATCAGCTGCTGGGCCTCCCTGGGACTCGAGGGGGGAAGGAGCCTGGAGGCAGAGGCTGGCCTGAGCTCTGGTTACTTTGGCACAGTCTGGGGCTCTGTGGAGTGTCAGTCACAGCCTTCAGATCAGCCCTGGCCTTGTTCTGGGGGTTCCTGCAGCCTCCACCTCTCTCGGCTTGGCCTACACGAGCTGCACTTGGGTACCAGGCAGCTACCACTGGCAGCCAGAACTTAGATAGGCACAGAAGGACAGAGAGAGGCTCCCATTGCCCCTTGAAAGAAAAGTCCCATTCTTGCCTGTGCTGATTTTCTCAGTCCAGCCCAGTGAATCACTAATCCAGCTCAGGAATTAAAGTCTCTGTCACCGTCTACTTTCAGTGTCCTTGACAGTGTCGAGTGTGACCACAGAGGGACCTGCAGGGAGCTCAGGGGAGACCCGCTCATGCAGGCGACGGCCCCAGGAAACTGCTGGGTCATGTCACTGCTCTGGTGGCTTTGCTTTCTGGTACCATTTTCCAGTCTGGTCCAATGCTTCAGGGATGCTCCCCTAGCCAGGGTGGGGTTCATGTTGTCACCCACAGGGGACAAGTTCTGGAGTTGGGCCACTGGCTTCCCACAGCCATGTTATCTTAAATGAAGCAAGTTACCTAACCTCTCCAGACCCCAATTACCTCATGTAAATTGGGGACATAATTGTTACTCTCTCAGAGCACTGTTGTAAGGATCAAGTAAATTGATAAATAGTACTTTATGTCCAGCAGTAGTAAACGCTCAACACATATGTTCTTTTTATTATCTGGGTCTGTCTGGTCTCCGATACGGTGGTCCTGGTGAGGAGGTCCGCTTCCGTCTGGCTTGCTCAGCCTTCAGACTTTGGGTGTACACATCGGGGTCACAGAGCCCAGGGAGCCCCTGGGATCTCTCATGCTGGATCCCAGGACCCAGATAGACCTCCTGGTCCCCTGGCCTCATCCTCTCCTTTCATGCCGGGACTCAGTGTGATTCCTGGTGCCCAGGCACTTCAACCACCTGCTGACTTCAGAAATCGCTAGAGGGAGAAGCAGACTTTGTCAAGTGGACATTTGTCAAACACCAGGAGAGAACTGCATTGTGCCTCTCCCTGACCCCAGAGGGGAGGGTACCAGTGATTGGGCAATGTGCCATCCTAGCAGCTCCCCCAAATAAATGCTCTCCCTGGATGCTCTCTCTCCCTTTCTGCTCACTTCTTATATCTTTCTGGAAAGCACCAGACCAATTTACTCTCTTGAACCTTTGTGTGGACTTGGCCAGGAGTCATGTCCAAGGCAGACCCTGTGACTCTCTCTTAAAGGCTGGATGCGAGACAGGCAGTCAGGGAGCAGGAAGGACCTTGGACAGGAGTTCTCACCCCCTGTGTTGCCCAGATCTTACCCACCTCCTTCTAAACACCTCTCATAGCATCTTGCATTTTTTCAAGGCTTTTATTCTTCCATATCCTGGCTTTAACATGCCTGTTTCCCCAACAACAGCTCCATCAGTTGGAAGGTGGTTTTATGTCTCATCTCGTGTTCATAAACAATGAGAAAGAAGAGTGCCAATGACTGGCCCAAGGGCACACAGCTTGTTCCAGACTAGAATCCGGACCTTGTGTTTCTGGTTCTGGAGAGCAGGCCGTGTATTTGTCTGACTGCTCTAAGAGGGAAGGCTCACTCCTTTCTTTAGGGAAGCTGGGCAAGGGCACAGAGGGCTGGCCTCCAGAGTCTCTTTCCACAAGGCCTGACAGCCCACCAGTCGGGGTGATAACCTTGCAGAGCCTCCTGCTGATGCCCACTGAGAGTCTGGCACATGCCAGCCACTGGGGGCTACTGGAACAAGGGGGCACTTACATTCCCCTAAGACCCTCTAGGACCACTGTCTTCACGAGATGCCATTTTTTAATTGTAATAATGAGCATTGGCAAGAGTGCTGGTCAACAGGAACTGTCACACTTTGCTGGGAGTAGTGAAAATTGAAGCCATCATTTTAGAGGACGATCGATTGAACTCCCCAGTTCAGAACACTTGAAATCCATGACCCAAAAATATTCCAGCTATTCTTCTTGACCCACCTCTCTCATTGCAAACCTCTCATCCGGCTCAAGCCTCTTCTTGATCCAGCTCCCAGTCCCTGGCTCTGCAACTTCAGCTTCACTCCTGCTTCTGGCCCTATTGTGTGCATTTGTTTTCCTTACATTTGATATTTAACCCCAAATTTCTTTCCAGGATTCTGCCTTGGACCCATCACTCTGACTTTGACCTTCTGGACAGGTTCTGGAAGGTCACTACCAAGTTATGGCCCCTCTTATCTGAGGACAGGACCACAGTCCCGTGGCTATTACTGTGGTTAAGACAGCAACATTCAATAAATAAAAAAGTAAAAATGTCAGGGTTTGGGATCTCCATCCATCTGGAGAGCAGAGGCTCAGACTGTTTCTCAGGGAAAAGCCTGTGGCTTCATCAACTAGTGCTGGAAATGCCAGGCTGAGAGGTGCGGGAAAGGAGGGAGACATCGGTGGGAGAAGGTCTGGCTACCCAGAGTGGCCTGGGAATGATAGAAAGAGAGGAAGGAGGTCTGCACACATGAGTCTCTGCCTCAGGCTGAGCCACTTTGCCAACACTCCTCCCAGGCCATAGTGATAACTTCGGCCCACTGTGGTTACTGTAATTACAGTGATTTGCTATCACCATACCCAGGTGATTCCCCAGCCATGAACGCCACATCATGGGGTTTTACCCCTCCTCCAAGGTCGCCATGACTCTCCACCCCACTCATCTGCTCAGAGCTGTTCGCCCTGTCCCCGTCCGGGGCCCAGCCCGGGCACAGCCATGACAAGGGGGTAGGCTGAGGGCTGCAGAGAAGCTGTCAGGCCGTGGTATTATTGTCCAGATCTGTGAGGCCACTTATCTGGGACGCCCACACGGGAAATGAGATAGTCCGGCAGCACTTTTCCCACCAATATTCTTATCTCGACTGAAAAGAGGACTGTGGTTGTGTGTGAAGACATGCGTGTGTGATCTTACAGACTGTGCATGTCCATCTGAGCGTTTTTCGCCCTATGGTTTCTGACCATATGGATATTGTTCGTGGAATTTTATGACTCGAATAGGAAATATGAGTCTGTGATGAATGTTTGTGTCTGATAGGCCGGAAGAAAAGAGGGTGGCAAAAAGGAGTGGGAGATACCCAAGGAGGAAAACAGTGTCGGGAGAAAACATTTTTCAAAAGGTTGAAAACAACCATTTTTGGTGAAAGGATGAGGAAATGGATATTTTCATACATTGATTAAGAAAGTTGTATAATGTTGAAAAGTTAAATGTGTCTTCTCTTCACTGGTAAGTCAACTTTTCACATCTACCCAAGATATAGTACAGACGTACACAGAGAGATATAGAAGAATGTTCACTGCAGAATTATTGCAGCAGCGAAAATTATAAACCACCTAAATATCAATTGACAAAGGAGGGGTTAAATATCGTATGGTATATCAAAGCTCTGAAATACTAAGTATCAGTGAGAAATAACAAAAAAAAAAAAAAACACATTACTATCAAAATGGAAAAATTCTTCCAAATATGTAAGTTAATAAAATACCAAATTGCAGAATTTATATGTATTGTGCTATACAAGGAACAAGAAAGGGAAATATATATTTCTATAGAGATATAGATATCTATCTATATTTATCTATATCTCTAGCCATATTCGTGTGTGTGTGTAATGTCTTTATATATGTGGGGGGAGGGGTGGGGATCTGGAAGCCGCACACACCAAAATGACAGCAGTGGTTGCTGCTAAAACAGAGAGCTGGAATTAAAGGAGCATTATCTAAATTGTCTTACAATAAAAGTAAGTTTATGTAGGACTAGTTTGATTATAAACGCTTTTTAACTTTATTAAGAAAGCAGCAACACTAGAATCCGCTTACCATAAACCCTATGATCTAAATAAAAACTGAGAAAGAAAATAAATATTTTGTTTTCCATGGCAAATCTGTGACTCTGCCTGGTTCTCATCTTCCCAGCGGGGTGGCGAAGGAACAGGAGCAGGAGCAAGCTGGAAGAAAGTCACCTGGATCAGCACCACACCCGGCCTACCTAGTGTCTGTGGTAAAGGAGGGGCATTACTCTACCTGTGTTGTTCTAGAAAGTAGCTACCACTGCAGAAAACCCAGGGAGTGTGGCTGAAACCTTCCCCCATGAAGTCTGATCTAGAAAAAGTATCAGTTTGGGCCAATCTTTTTTTCCCTTTATTTTACCGTTTGGGAAACTGTGGCCTAGAGAGGCAAAGCAGAGTAAAAATTAACTTGTGCAATACTGCAATTACTTTTCTTCCTCTCTCTGGAGGGGAATTCAATCTGTGGACAGCAATGAAGACGTTCACTCCCACAACCAAGGAGAAATTCTGGCAAAGCTCTTAAACGGGAGCAGATCCACAGATGCTGCTAACATAAACCAAAATCTCACTACCTGGAGGGATGGGAACCAGGGATCCTAGGACCAGAAGGTGAAGACAAAAGCTCTCAGGCTCTACCAACCACCCCCTCAAATCTTTGTCCAAGACAGAACCTCTACTCACAAGGCAGGTGTCAAGACCAAGCAGAACTAGTAAAGAAGAAATCGTTCCCCAATCCTGCACCTAGGTCCAAACCAGTTGTCTCAAATTACAGTTTAGCTGGTTGTAAAATTCTAGGTAACCAGTCCTTTTTCTTTAGCGCCTTATTTTGTCTTCTGGCTGTTATAGCTGTTGAAAAGTTTGCTCTCAATCTAATTGCCATACTTTTTTATATCAATCCATCCTTTCTAGTTGCATTAGAGATTTTCCTCCTTATCTTTGATGTTTTACAATGTGTCTGGGAATAGAGTGTTTTTAATCCTGTTTATAATTGTGTTTTAAATCTAGGGATATATGTCTTTAATTCTGGAAAATTCTCAGACATTATCTTTTCAAACATTGTCTCTTCAAATAATGCGTTCTGCGTATTCCGTCATTTTGCCTTAGTTTGAATTCCCTGAAAGCAGAGCCTGAGAGAAGGATTGAAGTGCAAGTAGTTTATTTAGGAAGTAAAAGTGGAAAACAAAATTGCATTACTGAGCTGGTAACCACTGCGACTGTCTGGGGCTCAGTCAGGCAGAGTATTCTTTGGAGAACTTTATAAAGCATGTGCCTTGGATCATTTCAACAAAAGGCGATTCAACTGAGATATTTACTTACTTACTCCCATCTTCCATTGGTTGAGGGCTGCTGCTGGAAGGGTTAACACCTTTAAACTTCTGAACTGTGTTTACAGGTAAGTTCAGTGGGCTTGGGCAGTGTTAAAAAAAAACCCAGAATCAAAATAAAGAGAGACACACTGAGGCATGTGTTTGAGCAAGGGTGTTGGCATTGCACCACCTCCAGCAAACCTACAATAGCAGCCAGCAAGTATCAACAACTTTTTGCTGTTTGAACTGCCCTGCTGCCACCAGGCCCAAGATTTTACACCCTTATCTTTCATTGTCCTTACATAAATGTAATTATACTCTATGTAATAAGTATATGTTATATTATATAATAAATATGTTAGAACTATGTGCTCTATAATAAACATATAATTATTACTATTATTATAAACTTTTAAACAAAGAGATAAGTGCAGAAGAAGACTACAATAGAACCACCTCCAAAATTTGATAGATGCTAATACTTTTTTATATTGGCCTCAGATCTCTTTAAAGGAAAAAATTAATCATTATAGAATGAAAACCCTTACTATGCTCTCCAATCTTACCCTCTCCAGAGGCAATGATATTTTGAAGTTATATTTATCATTTGAAAAAATATTTTAAAGTTTTTCTACATGTGCATATATTCATAAGTGACATAGAGAATTGCACACATTCAAAAGTTTCGCCCAAATTGACTGTTATCGGAATGAAGGGAATGACTGGCTGCCCTGCACGCATGCAGCATCTGCGTGTTCCAGTAGGTGTCACTAGCGTCGCAGTCATGGAGGGTCGTGACTATTTCTGTTCTCAGTGACAGTGTTGGAGTTTCCTTCCGTGGAAGTCTTGACTCATTTGTGTTTTAAGACTGTCTACATGCAAGACACCAGAGCTTAAAAGCAGCACTGTAAGCAGTGAGACCTGATTATTTCTTTTCATTCTTCCCCTAGAGGGAAGGCCCATGGGATGTAGAGAAAGGTACTGAGCAGGGAGGTGGGAGATCTGAGTGCTAGTCCCAGGGCCTTAACTAACTAGCTGTGCCAGCTTCGGCGGGCAGGGCCCCTCCTCGGGCCTCGGTGCACCACACACACACAAACACACACCCTGTAGAATAAGGGGTAGCGGATCGTTGCATCTCCACAGACTCTGGTCCTTCGATAGTGGCTCCCTGGGGGATGCTCTGGGCAGAGTAAGAAGAAGTTCCTAAATCCATACTCGACAGAGGGGAACTGGAAGCAGCATGCCTGGTGTCTGCCATCGCCAGAGGAGACAACCTCTCGAGTCCCTCCTGGCTCTACATCTACCTCTTTACCTTCCGCATGTGTGTGTCTGTGTAGCAGCCCCAGAGACTTGCTGGCTTGGGGCCATGGCCATCAACCCAGCTTGGTTACACTCAGATGTCATTTTAATTATCTTATTTTTAAAGTGGGTGTGGCTCGTTTTAAGTTTCAGGAAGGCTTAGTGAAATTAAACCTTTTAGGTGGCCAGTTCAGGGCCACAGACCAGAGAAGTTGAGAAACTTTGGACTGTGATCAGGCCTTGGTTTTTCCGGAAACCACTGCGAA
>NW_011889549.1:42154-45073 GCF_000151845.1 Pteropus vampyrus | reverse complement strand
ACTGAGCAGGGAGGTGGGAGATCTGAGTGCTAGTCCCAGGGCCTTAACTAACTAGCTGTGCCAGCTTCGGCGGGCAGGGCCCCTCCTCGGGCCTCGGTGCACCACACACACACAAACACACACCCTGTAGAATAAGGGGTAGCGGATCGTTGCATCTCCACAGACTCTGGTCCTTCGATAGTGGCTCCCTGGGGGATGCTCTGGGCAGAGTAAGAAGAAGTTCCTAAATCCATACTCGACAGAGGGGAACTGGAAGCAGCATGCCTGGTGTCTGCCATCGCCAGAGGAGACAACCTCTCGAGTCCCTCCTGGCTCTACATCTACCTCTTTACCTTCCGCATGTGTGTGTCTGTGTAGCAGCCCCAGAGACTTGCTGGCTTGGGGCCATGGCCATCAACCCAGCTTGGTTACACTCAGATGTCATTTTAATTATCTTATTTTTAAAGTGGGTGTGGCTCGTTTTAAGTTTCAGGAAGGCTTAGTGAAATTAAACCTTTTAGGTGGCCAGTTCAGGGCCACAGACCAGAGAAGTTGAGAAACTTTGGACTGTGATCAGGCCTTGGTTTTTCCGGAAACCACTGCGAAGGTTAACCCTGTCCCCCACCCGGATCCACATCAGGCCCCTGAACGCACACACCTCTTACATGCCCACGCACAAAAGTTTGTCAATAGATACAGCAGATTTGATGAAACGACAAAAAGTCCAGAGAAGGAAGTGCCGCCAGTCTGGTACTTTTCCAGTTCTTGGCGGCCAGCGTCTTTCCATGAGAAGCTGTTTGTCTTAACAACTGTTTGGCCTGGAGGCAGGGGTATGACCCAACCGGTGTGGGCCTGAGCCACGGGAGGTCTGGGTCCCCCTGGGCAGTCTCTGGAGAGCTCAGAGCAGGCTCCTGGGCCACATTCCTCCCATCGGCCCCTCCCTGACCTGCCCTCTCTCTGGCCTCGGGGCCCTGGGGAAGGCCTGAGGAGGCCGTGGGAGTTTGGCTACCATTATCCGGCCCTTATCTGAGCCCACTTAGTTCAATGACTAGGAGCCGACCTGAGGGTCACGCCTGTCTCCAGAGAGCCAGTGCTATCTCAGTGACCTACAGAAATCTTGGCATGAGCTCATGTTTTCTGACGACAGAGAGGACCCCTGCCATATCGCTGCCTGCACCCCCATTCCCAGCATTGGGCATGAGCCGGGCGAAGGCTCCACCGTGACTCACTGAAATAGCAACACTGATAACTGCAGCAGACAGAAATACATTGAGGAATTTCCATTCAGAAAAGAGCCTTGTCCCCCCGCCCCCTCTGTTTGCATGCGATCCCTCTTGGATGGACACTCAGGCACACAGGCAAGGGCCCTTCTGAGACACAGCCTCGAAACCATCACTGCCCCACCCAGCACCAGGAAGATATAGTGTGACCATAAACCCCTAGAGACGTATATATCCAAGAATTCATGCTAAAACATACTTTCTCTTCATATAGGAAAACACCATAAGGACAGAAGCCCTGTTTTACCCACTTATATGTTCCAAAATCTGAAACTACCTAGCAAGTAATAAAGTGCTTAGTATAAATGAACCGGTTGAACTGGTGCAGGTAGAGTTGACAGAACACAAGACTAGGAAGCAGGTCACCCCATTGCTGGCCCTGCCTTGACTCCCTGGGGGACCCTGGACAGGTTATTCCCTCTCTCTGGGCCACAGAGTTACTTTATACGAGTCTTAAAATCTCGTCAGGAGCATTTGGTACATTTACATTTAATGTAATCACTGCCGTATTTGAGTTTAAATTTACCACTTCTTTTATTACTTCTGCTTGTCCTAGCTGCCCTGTGCTCGCTTCTCCTCTCTCTCCTTGCCATCCCTTCTTGACTTGACCTTGACTTAATTATTTTTATCATTCGATTTTTTCCCCTCTATTACATTAGAGGTTATAAGCCCTATTTTTATCATGATTATTCCAGAAATTACAACATGCAAAGTTAATTTCTTAGCAAAGCCTAAAGCTGAACAATATGTTTAAACCACTCCCAATGTAACAACCTTCCAACGCTTTAATCCCAATGACCCCTCCAGCTTATATACTATTGGTGTATATTTCGACTTTCCATTTCTTCTTTCCAATCTTGCAAATCACTATTATTATTGTTTTAAACAGTGTTTGTTCGTTTTAATTTCACCATATAGTCACCATTCTCCTTGATCTCTATTTTTTCTTTCATCTCAGTCCTTCTGTCTCAGTTGTTTTTCTGTCTGCCTGAAACACATCCTATAGAATCCCCTAACATAAGCCTAATATTGGAAAATTCCTTCTGGTTTTATTTATCTGAAAATGTCTTTATTTTGCTCTTATTCCTAAAAATATATATATTTTTTTACTATATAGAATTCTAGTTTGGCAGTTATTTTTCTTTCAAATACTTCATACATGTTGAATACCTTCTAGATTCCATTATTAATGATGTGGTCATCTCTTTCCACTCTCTGGTTACTTTTAAGATTCTTTCCTTTGTTTTTCGTTTTCTGAAGTTTTACAAAGAAGTGGTTAATGGAGATGCATGTATTCTGTATTATTTACTCACCTAAGGATTTATTCTATTAGACTTGAACCTGTACATTGGCATTCTGAAGGATTTCCTATTCACTAATTCCCCCCTTACTTGTGTCTAATCTGTTATACTTAGCCACTGAACTTTTATTTTTTTGGTTATTGTATGTTTCATTTGTAAAAGTTTTATTTTGTTCCTTTTAAGATGTTATGTTGCTTTGGAAAGTTTCCTGCAGCTATTTTCAAGCTTCTATTTCTTTAAGCATACTAAGTATACTTCTCGTGAGAGTATACTTGGAACAATCAAACAGAGAGGGGATCTTTGGATGATTATTCCAATAGTCAAAGTATTTGTAGATCTGTTTCTACTGTCTGTTCTTT
>NW_011889549.1:40522-41474 GCF_000151845.1 Pteropus vampyrus | reverse complement strand
TATATATTTTTTTACTATATAGAATTCTAGTTTGGCAGTTATTTTTCTTTCAAATACTTCGTACATGTTGAATACCTTCTAGATTCCATTATTAATGATGTGGTCATCTCTTTCCACCCTCTGGTTACTTTTAAGATTCTTTTCTTTGTTTTTCATTTTCTGAAGTTTTGCAAAGAAGTGGTTAATGGAGATGCATGTATTCTGTATTATTTACTCACCTAAGAATTTATTCTATTAGACTTGAACCTGTACATTGGCATTCTGAAGGATTTCCTATTCACTAATTCCCTCCTTACTTGTGTCTAATCTGTTATACTTAGCCACTGAACTTTTATTTTATTTTATTTTTTTGGTTATTGTATGTTTCATTTGTAAAAGTTTTATTTTGTTCCTTTTAAGATGTTATGTCGCTTTGGAAAGTTTCCTGCAGCTATTTTCAAGCTTCTATTTCTTTAAGCATACTAAGTATACTTCTCGTGGGAGTATACTTGGAACAATCAAACAGAGAGGGGATCTTTGGATGATTATTCCAATAGTCAAAGTATTTGTAGATCTGTTTCTACTGTCTGTTCTTTCTGTTGGTTCTTCTCATGATACCTTGTTTTCTTATGGTACCAAGTTATCTGTCACTGTGAACTGCTCATTACATTTGAAAAGTATTTGAAAGATAATTTCAGATCCAGGATGAAACCACCTTTCTCCAAAGAGGAGTTTGCTTGATTCTGTCAAGTTCCTAGGGACTATGCACCTCCAGAGCTACCTTACACCAAGGTCAAGGCTTAAGATTCTTTGGAACACCCAGGCAATGAGGACCCCAATTACTAACCTGAGGAGGACTGATGTACATCTGGTTCACCGTTACTTTAGGAACGTAGCTCTTTGTGATGCCAGCATAATGTGGGAGAAATTTTCTAGTAGGCTTCCCATCATACATGGTTTGAACTTTTATTTC
>NW_011889549.1:37913-40472 GCF_000151845.1 Pteropus vampyrus | reverse complement strand
TCTTTGGATGATTATTCCAATAGTCAAAGTATTTGTAGATCTGTTTCTACTGTCTGTTCTTTCTGTTGGTTCTTCTCATGATACCTTGTTTTCTTTTGGTACCAAGTTATGTCACTGTGAACTGCTCATTACATTTGAAAAGTATTTAGAAAGATAATTTCAGATCCAGGATGAAACCACCTTTCTCTAAAGAGGAGTTTGCTTGATTCTGTCAAGTTCCTAGGGACTATGCACCTCCAGAGCTATCTTACACCAAGGTCAAAGCTTAAGATTCTTTGGACCACCCAGGCAATGAGGACCCCAATTACTAACCTGAGGAGCACTGATGTACATCTGGCTCACTGTTACTTTAGGAACGTAGCTCTTTGTGATGCCAGCATAATGTGGGAGAAATTTTCTAGTAGGCTTCCCATCATACATGGTTTGAACTTTTATTTCCATTCTCCATCATCCAATTTGTAAGACTGTCAAAAGCAAGTCCAAATTTGCCAGGATTAGTAAATGTCCTCAAGGCAAAAGTGGTTTCTAGATTCTGCTTACATCTCTATGTACTTGTTTGCACTTCAGTTTTGACCTGATAATTTGGTGCTGTTATGTCCATACTTAAATGCTTTTAGGATTTTTTTTTTTTTATTCCAGAATATGTTGTTTTCATTGGGGGCAGTTTGTCCAAATAACCTAAACAGTCATGGCTATATCTACTGAGCTTATTTAATATTTATTTACCTAATGGTTTAGTGGTTTCCCTCAACCAAAGACTATTCTTTCTCAGAGGAAAATAGTTAAAGACAAATAACTGCTTGCAGTTTTGAAAGGATGGTTTTTGTGAATTCTACCAAGATGTTTAAAATTAGAATTATTTTATCTTAATCTTTAACATATCTGGATAATATAATTCCCATAGTGTTTCATGTTATTTGAAGTATATCTGTATTTGCTACCTATTGCCACATCACAATTAGCACAAATTTAAGGCTTTAAAACATCGCATATTTATTATCTCATAGTTTTTCTAGGTTGGAGTCCGGGAACAGCTTGTCTGAGTCATCTGCTTTGAGTTCTCTCTAAAGGCCGCAATTGAGATCTCATTCAGGGCTGGAAGTTCATCTGTAAGCTCAACTGGGAAGGATCTGTTCCAAGCTTGCTTGTGTGATCACTGGCAGGATTCAGTTCCTTTTGGGATGGTAGACTGAAGTCCTCAGTTCCCAGTTCACTGTTGGCTAAAGGCTGCTCTCATTTTCTTGCCATGTGGGTCTCCCAAACTTGTTTCATCACAGCCAGCAAGAAAGAAGAGTCTGCTAGCAAGACAAAAGTCAAAATCTTTTGTAATCTGTTCTCGGAAGTGACATCTCTTTGTGTTGAGGTATTCAATTAGGTAGAAGCAAGTTACTCAAAGGGAGAGGATTAAACAAGTGTGAATAACAGGAGGCAGGGATCGTTGAGGACCATCTCAGAAGCTGCCTACTGCAACATCCTCTGGACAGGCCGCTATGTGTGGACACAGGCATAGACCTAGCAAGTGCTCAATGTAACACTTCCTCTCCATCTAGGAGACACTTTGCTCCAAAGTCGGCCAGACAGATGAGAGTCCTGGCTCTATCACATAATAGTTGAGTGACCTTGAACAAATTACTTAAATTTTCTGGACCTTAGTTTCTTAATCTGTAAACTAGAATCGTAAATATCCTCAAAGGGCTTTTGTAATCTAATATTCAGCCAGCATGCTAACTAGTTCTTGGAATACTGAAACATTTCTAACCCAGTTGGTAAAATACTTGTTTTCCTGAACCTTCTGGAAGTCCCTGGGCCACCGCAGTATTCCTGACTCTTCCCTCAGGACCTTCTTGCACCCCGTGCAATCCAGCAGTTACAGGAATAACGTGTGGCACAACAGCGAGTTTCAAGGACCACATTCCAGCGTCATGCAGGCTATTTTCCATCCTGTCCCAACCTGAATGTAAAATGTTTTTATTATCACCCTTGGTGGTTAGTATTGCATAAATGTTGAGGTCTCCAAGAGCATGTTCAATAAACAGAACTCCACTTTCCTCCCTGTAGTCTGAAACATTTTAGAAGTAAAATAAACAAGTAAAGATGGAGAGCCTGCTCTGAATCTGCTCACCCAAGCAGGCCTGTTAATGGAACCCCAAATGAGACAGTGTCGCCTGTCTGATCCCAGCCAGCAGTGGACCAAGGCAGGTCTAGAAGTCTCTTAGCAAAGAAAGCCTCTCCTTGTGGGAACCAGGTGTGGGAAAACAACATCCTTGCTTCCGAAGACCATGTAGGTAAACTGCCTGGCACAGTTTAGTGCATGATGTAGAGAAAGAAGCTTTCACATTTGCATTTGGAGCACAGGGTCTGTACCCCAGCTCTGGCTCTGCTGGTGGCACTGGAGCCTGACTGCCTGGGTTCAAATCCCAGCCCCACCAGTAACCAACCATGCAGCATGGGCAGGCTTTTTCAATATGAGGTCTCTTGGGTCAGACTGCCTGGTTTGAATCTCAGATCTGCTACTTCCCTGCTCTGGTCTTGAATGATTCATGAAGTCTCTCTCAGACC
>NW_011889549.1:13726-37863 GCF_000151845.1 Pteropus vampyrus | reverse complement strand
GGACCATCTCAGAAGCTGCCTACTGCAACATCCTCTGGACAGGCCGCTATGTGTGGACACAGGCATAGACCTAGCAAGTGCTCAATGTAACACTTCCTCTCCATCTAGGAGACACTTTGCTCCAAAGTCGGCCAGACAGATGAGAGTCCTGGCTCTATCACATAATAGTTGAGTGACCTTGAACAAATTACTTAAATTTTCTGGACCTTAGTTTCTTAATCTGTAAACTAGAATCGTAAATATCCTCAAAGGGCTTTTGTAATCTAATATTCAGCCAGCATGCTAACTAGTTCTTGGAATACTGAAACATTTCTAACCCAGTTGGTAAAATATTTGTTTTCCTGAACCTTCTGGAAGTCCCTGGGCCACCGCAGTATTCCTGACTCTTCCCTCAGGACCTTCTTGCACCCCGTGCAATCCAGCAGTTACAGGAATAACGTGTGGCACAACAGCCAGTTTCGAGGACCACATTCCAGCGTCATGCAGGCTATTTTCCATCCTGTCCCAACCTGAATGTAAAATGTTTTTATTATCACCCTTGGTGGTTAGTATTGCATAAATGTTGAGGTCTCCAAGAGCATGTTCAATAAACAGAACTCCACTTTCCTCCCTGTAGTCTGAAACATTTTAGAAGTAAAATAAACAAGTAAAGATGGAGAGCCTGCTCTGAATCTGCTCACCCAAGCAGGCCTGTTAATGGAACCCCAAATGAGACAGTGTCGCCTGTCTGATCCCAGCCAGCAGTGGACCAAGGCAGGTCTAGAAGTCTCTTAGCAAAGAAAGCCTCTCCTTGTGGGAACCAGGTGTGGGAAAACAACATCCTTGCTTCCCAAGACCATGTAGGTAAACTGCCTGGCACAGTTTAGTGCATGATGTAGAGAAAGAAGCTTTCACATTTGCATTTGGAGCAAAGGGTCTGTACCCCAGCTCTGGCTCTGCTGGTGGCACTGGAGCCTGACTGCCTGGGTTCAAATCCCAGCCCCACCAGTAACCAACCATGCAGCATGGGCAGGCTTTTTCAATATGAGGTCTCTTGGGTCAGACTGCCTGGTTTGAATCTCAGATCTGCTACTTCCCTGCTCTGGTCTTGAATGATTCATGAAGTCTCTCTCAGACCGCATTTCCTCATCTGTGCTATCTCATGTGATTTTGTGGAGATCAAATGAGTTCATGCATGTACAGAACCTAGAACAGTATCTGCACATAACAAGCATTCAATAAATATAAGCCACTATTATTAAATAAACTCTTCAAATGAAATATTTAGCACTTCGTAAGCATCTGATTATAATTATTAATTGTGCCTCAGTTGACTCACCTACAAAGTAGGAATAACAATATCTAGCTCACAATGTATGAGAAAATGCTGAGTGAAATGCTATGTGCAAGTTAGTCAACTTCATTTTGCAAACACCTTCTACCCCCATCCCAAGTGATGCTGAGCTAGAGTGATGAGGGTGGTTGCAAAACCAGAGAACCTGCTGAGAATGGGGCTCAGGAGATGGGGAGCGATGGAGGGTGGAATCTAACCCCGTTTCTTCCTGACACCACCTCGTGGCAGCCCAGCCACCTCTGTCGCACTGACCCTTTCATCAGAGCCCCTTTTAAGGCAGATCTGAAAAGAGTGCTTTTTACAAGTTCCTGAAACAGCTAGAGGCTTTGACCACAGAGCTGCAAGAGGTCGTGAAGAGCACCTGGTCCACATACGGAAGCCTGATGCCATTCTGGATGGGACCCGTTGGCACAAACCCCAAGTCCTCCCTGCGCCAGCAGTGCTGACATTTGTCACCCAAGAGGAAGGTGTGCAGAGGGGCCACAAGAAGGCATGGACAGGGCCCTAGGAAACCTCAGTCGACTCGGCCCTGCCTTTAGATTTGGGGGCATCTTGAGCAAGCCAAATAACCTCTCTGAGCCTTAGTTTCTCCACTCGTAATAAATATAATGTCAGTTCCCTGCCTACTTCCCAAGTGGACTGGACTTCCTACTGTGGTGAATTTAAATGCTGTGTATCTGAAGCATTTCACAAACATAGGTCAAGTGCTCCCCCAGCTCCCGGCTCCTCCCTGCTGAACTAGGCAGCACCCACGACCATCCTTGGCCTCCAGAGACTTCATAGAAAATGCTGGCTAAATCCAAGTCCTGCCCCATTTTCTCCCGTGTCCCCTTTCACTGTGTCTCCCTCTGCCATTAGATGCCTCCTCAGATATATCAAATTGTCCCCAGAGCATATTTCAAGGTCACTTTCTATCCATTCATTTCCTTAACTAACAGTCTGAACACCTACTGTGCATGTCTAGCCCCATGCTGGCTCTAGGGACATAAAATAAAAATGGCTTTTGCCACCAAGGGAAGAAAATCAGCTCACCAGGCCAGGAGCGAGTGATCAGGGCAACAAAACAAAGTGTAAGGTCTCCAGGAGCATGGCAGAAGGTACCCTGCTGGCCTCAGGGGCCAAGAGGAGGAAGTGCCCACAGAGTCCCCAAGGTGAGCAGGTGCTGCCCAGCAAAGGGGGTTGGAAGAGCACACCAGAGAAACAGCCTGTGCAGAGGGAGGCAGGAGATGGAAGACCCAGCGGGTAAAGCCAGTTCCACGTCTCTGAAAGAGGAGCCACAATCCCCCGCCTCCCCCCCTCCCCCCGGCCCCAGGATAAAGGGTGCTCAGAGCAGTGGCAGTGAAGCTGAGAAGCCATCGGCTGAAAATCTGAGACCCAGGCTCCATGTGATGTCAAAACCTCAGGACCTGTCCCCAAAACAAAGCTTTTCTTCCTTCTTCTTCTCCTCTTATCTGTGTAAATACCCTCACATGTTCCCCTCACCTGAGGCCAGGTCAAGCCTCTGACCTCTGAGTCTTTCTTTTCTGAGGTGCCCCCAGGGGATCCATGGCTGCCCCAGACACACACACACACCCCAGCTGCCCGCCCTCTGCTCTGTGTCTGCAGCCACATCCAAGACACAAGCTTCCCTAGAACAGTTGCACACATGCGGGAAGACTGTGGGGAGATCAAGGGTGCTGGGCAGGAGAGGAAAACAGGAAGGTGGAGGTGATAAGGAGAGAGTCTCGAGAGAACTGAATGAACTTTTTAAAATAGCAGGTTTGGGGAAATCCTGGCCTGACGAGTAGCAGTCCCCGGTCATCAGGATGAGAGCAGGGCTGGCCCAGAAACACCCTTTGGCACAGGGCAAGGAAGAAAGACTCTTTTGTGTGCTGCTGGGAGTGGTTCCTCAAAGAGGCTGGTCCATTCATTCAATATGACATTTATGGAGAGCCTACTTCTTTTATGTTTGTACAAGCTCAAATCAGGCAGGTGCCCGTGGGGCAAGGTGCCTGGGGAGCAGCCAGGCACACTCCTGCCTCAAGGCCTTTGCACTTGCTTTTTCCCCCAGCCTGGACTGCTCTCCACAGATATTCACATCACTCCTTTTCCCATCCCCCTCGGGTCTTTAGTAGAATGTCACCTTCTTCACGATGCCTTCCTGATCATCTTTTTAAAATTGCAGTGACACCTCCCCACCCCGCCGCCCCTTGCCCCATCCCACAAAGAAGTCCCTAGCCTTATTTCCCAGACCTGTCCCTAACATGGGCAGAGTTTGGAACAAGAGTAAAAATGGCGGTCTGCAAAATATGGCCCACCCTTTTTCTGTTCCCATCCCCTTTCCACCTGGCACCTCAAGGAACCTCACACATACACGTGAACATCCCAGGAATACCCAAAGCAAGCAGCCACCTCTTGATCACACCTCGGGCTTAGGGGTGCATACGCCTGTGTTCTGATTTATTCTCTAAGATCAGATCCAAGGGAAAACCCATTCAAGCCCTGGATGTGTTCTCTGCCATTTGGGCAAGAAGTTCTGAGGTCCTGGGTAACCAGAGTGTGGTCTAAAAGGGGGTTCAGACTCCCAGGGGCACATCCCCTGGCCTGGTAAACCCCTCACCCTGGCAGAGGACCAGGGTGGGTCTATGGGACTGTCCCATCCCAACTTTATTTTTCTCCATCTGATGAATTTATACTTACTTTATTTATTTGGCCTATTGTCTGATTCCCTCCAGTAGAATGTGAGCCCTAAAGAAGGCAGGGATGTGATCACTGTCCTAGTTACTGTACTTATCACAGTATCTGCCACATGGTAGGTGCTCAATAAATATCTCAGTAGAATAAATAATAGACTGGGGAGTTTTGAGATGACAGGATCAAAGCCGGGCTTTGATCTTCACAAAGCTCTTTGTTCTACAGAGGACAGCAAAACTGATAGAGTCCACGGTTCCAAAATCCTCCTTCTCAAGTCTATAAACTCTAGAGGAGAAACTATGAGTGTTTCTCTTTTAGAATACAGCTAAAAAGATGTGGTGATGTACTTTAATTAGGTGCATGATATTTACTTCAATATATATAGACTCGGTGAATGTATATTGTGACAAAGGCTCTCTCCTTGACCAAATTTTAGTTAAATTCTTTAGAGCCTTCCTCCGCACGGACCTCCGCATAGGCCCCATCCTGCCTTCAGGCTGCTTGGCCCAGTTTTAGCAAGAATCCTGCTAGGTCAGTTCAGCGAGAATCTCCCCACCACACTTGGTATCTGATTACCTTGATAACTGACCACCCTGGATATTTGGTCAAGGTCCTCATGCCCCACCCTTTATATCTAAGTCCTCCCTTGGCCTGTCTTTAGCAAGAATCCCCTTACCTTTGATGTCTCCTCGTAGTAATTTCCATCCACTGACCCCCGCCCTGCTCCTTGGTTGTAAATCCCTGCATGTTCTTGTATTTGGAGTTGAGCCGAATCTCCCTTCCCTACTGCAAGTCGTGACCCCCATTGCAATCATCTTGAATTAAGTCTTCCTTGCCATTTTAACGAGTGCCAGAATTATTTCTCTTTAACAATTAGGAATACAAAAATCTACCAGACAGAGTCCCCAGCCTCAAAGAGCTCCAGTCCAGTGGAGAAGTCAGATGCATAAATCAACAGCCAAATGCAAGATAATAAGTACTGATAGAAAACTATGGTCAAGGTGTGATCGACACCCAGATGAAAGCAATGATGACCGCCTGCTTTGAAGGGTGAGTAGGAGTTTCTACTTCTGGAAGCTCAATAACTAGCTGCAGAAATATAACTTACGCACATTAAAAGATGGTAAAATAAATATGTTTGTAAAATACATCTATTTGCACAGAAATAATTTGTAGGTCTGGAGGGGTATAATAATTAAAATTAATTAAAAATTAATAGTAGTTATATCAGAGAAGTGAGATAATGGTTGATTCTTTTTAATTTTATTTTTTATTTTTGTACAAAACAGCACATATGTTGCCCTTCTAGTTAGAGAACTTAGATAATTTACAGAACCCATCCGCACATTCAGCATGAGCTGTTGGTCCTGGAGCTTACGTGGCAGACTCTCATCAGAGATCCTGAGAGGCTGGGGAAGCAAGTACAGCCCATAAGGATGTGCAGATTTTAGGCAGAGTGAGCTGGGGAAGACGCCTTCCAGGCTGAGGCAATGGCACCACCAAGGGTGTGGAAAGTTTGGGGGGACCCTGAGCCCATCTGCCTGGGTAGACGGTAGTTGGAATTAAGGCTGGAAGAGGAGGCCGAGTCCAGATTATGGGGTTTGGAAATGCAGGTGCAGGCTTTTGTCCTCCCACCCAGCGGTCCCCAACCTTTTTGGCACCAGGGACGGGTGCTCCTATGAGAATCTAATGTCTGACGATAGGAGATGGAGCTGAGGCAGTGATGCTAGCGCTGGGGGGCCGCTGCAAACACAGATGAAGCTTCCCTCCGCTCAGCAGCCACTCACTTCCTGCTGTGCGGCCAGGCGCCTAACAGGCCACAGATCTATACTGGTCCACGGCCCAGGGGTTGGGGATCCCTGCTCTAACCTACAGTCTCAGTGAGCTCCACAATACCCCGTAGAGGGTGCAAGCCAGTCAAGGAGGCTCTGTTTTCAAAGGTGAGACTTGTCTCCCCATGGTATATATGACGAGATGCTCCTACACGGCACAGCTGCGTCTGGATCCAGGGTCTCTTCACACTTTGGGTCATTCAGCATCCAGACACCTAGGTGTCCAGAAAACTGAGGAGTTTAATGACAAAGAAGAAAGAGGGAGAGCAAGAGGTAAGAATTTCCAGCAAAGCCTGGAGGGCAGGAGAAAACCACCTGCACACCTGATCTGCACATGTGCTGTAGGCACAAACGAGAGGGTCCTAAGGCAGAGCTGAGGACAGAGCTTCCCCGGGGCACAGCTCTGTGCACAGTTCTCCCTCCCAGGGCAACGGGAAAAGGGGAAAAGCTTAAGTCACAACAGCAGAAGCCATGGAAGTGGCTCCAGCTGCCTTGTGTGTCGCCATCCATCCTCTATTAAGAGAAGATTCCTCCCTGACTGAGATGATTTCCACCCGACCGGCTCGGATCCGGACTAAAGCGAACCTCTGGCCACCCTCTCCGCACCCAGAGCCGCTCTCACCTAACTCTTGGGTATAGCTACTGTTCTCCATACTGACCGCAGGGTGGCGCTGTCTCATTAACGGAAGGCACCGCTGGGCTTCCCCACCACTTGGGCTCCGCAGCCCCGAGACGTGACGTCGGCCTTGGAGCTTCGTCCGGCTGGGGATCAAGGCAGGCCAAGGCTCGAGGTGACTTCAAGGGATACATCTGCGGACCTGAATTAGAAACAAATACAAACTCAGGGCGCCAGCTCTTGGCTGATTTCAGAATAGGGCTCCAGAGGGATCTAGGTAAGATGAAGGGGCAGGAGTGATGGCCGCCTGTTTTCTAGTCGAGGAAACTGAGACTAGAGGATGTGCTCAAGTTTCCTGGGCTCTGAAGTTACTATGTATGTTGATGTTGATCCTTTCTAATGTTCACATTATTGGTGAGCAAATGACCTTGACTCCAGCTTTTATTATAAAATCATGGAAACCTAAAAACTTCATGCTTTCAGATTCTGGAAACAATTGTTTCTCTTTTTGTTGTTTATTGCACAAACATGCACTGTTTGTGAAACAAAATAAAAACGGAAAGGGGTTATTTAACAGGGAAAAGAGAGAAAAAAAGGCCCAAAGCCTGTTGTCAGAGCTGTGTAGGTGGTGGCAACTGGAGCCTGCCCTGGGGATGGCTCCGCCCAGGTGTCCCTGCAGGGGAGAGGGGGCCCCCCCGTCACTCCCAACCTGCCAGAACCTGTTTGTTTCACTGTAAACTGGGTACACTGGCAGTGTGGAAATTATGAGATGAATTGCATAAGTGGGGGACTGGACAATCATATAATGCCAGAGTAACACCCACACGTAACTTTCTAGCCCTGAGAGGAACACCACAACTGCCCAGTGGAGTGAGCAGGTGTCAACCCCTAATCCAGGAGTTACGATAAACACGAAAAGAAAACTTTCTCTACTCCCAACACTTCTGACTCCAAATGTAGGAGCTTTTTTTCCCCCTACACCAACCAGTTCTCCAATTTTCTGTGGACACCAACTGGGTTTCCTACAATTTAATCCAATTCTAACACTAACTTCCCGGAGTTAGCCCAGACTCCACAAGACACCCCCAAATCAGATGTCAGTCACAAGTCCAGGCCTCTGGCACTTCTAACCAGCTGGTTATAAATCAGGGATCCTCACAACCCCTTCCTCCGGTTCAGTAATTTGTTGGAATGACTCATAAGACTTAGGGGAAAATTTAGTTATATTTTCTGGTATAATAATGTTAGTTTGAGTATACTGAGAAATGTTTGTTTGTTTAACATATACTGAATGTTTAAAATGTTTAAGTTATCAAATACCCATCCTCCCCCCAAATTACTATGTATGTTGACGTTGATCCTTTCTAATGTTCACATTATTGGTGAGCAAATGCACTTGAGTCCAGTTTTTATTATAAAATCATGGAAACCTAAAAACTTCATGCTTTCAGATTCTGGAACCCAGTTAACACTATGAAAATGCTACCTCTGTATTGGATTTTTTGGTAACCAGCATTGACATCCCACAGTGTTGGGCAACGTGGTTAGTATTGTACTCAGCCTCCATAATCCTGCCTGCCGGTATTCACCCCCAGTGTCCTACACTCCTGTGTTGAATAGGGCTGGCCTTTGTAACCAATGGGATGTTGCAGAAATGATGAAGTGGCTTCTGAGGCAAAGTCAAAAAAGACATTTTGGCTTCTATCTTGATCTCTCGTGGTTCATTCACTCAGGGAAGCCAGGCACTATCTTTAGAGGACACTCAAGCAGCACAGATGAAGAGAAACTGAGGTCTCCTGCCAACAGCCAGCACCAACAGCCGTGTGGGTCGGCCGCCTTGGAAGCAGATTCTCCAGGCCCGTTCGAGTCCTCAGATGACAGCAGCCCCCAGCCAACGTCTTGAGTGGACTTCCATGAGAGACCCTGTGCCAAAACAGCACAGCCACAGCTGCTCCCAAATTCCTAATCCATAGAAAGTGTGCAATCATAAAGGATTTTCATTGCTTTAAACTACTAATTTTTGAGATAATCAATTGCTCAGCAAAAGATAAGAAATACGAGTAGTAATAGGCAAAAGCACTAAACATGAGACATAGAGCTGAGTTTCAGTGCCTTCTCTTCCGTTTATTCTTTGTCACTTTATTCTTTGAACCTACTTATTGCCTTAGTCATTTGGGATTGCTATAAGAATGCCATACACTGGGCTGCTTAAGCAACATTTATTTCTCACAGCTCTGGAGGCTAGAAGTCCAAGATTAAGGTGCCAGCTGATCCAGTGTCTGATGAGAGCCCACTTCCTGACTTGTAGAGAGCCACCTTCTCGCTGTGTCCTTACATGGTGGAGAGAAAGCTCTGATCTTTCTCTTCTAGTAAAGACACTAATCGCATTGTCAATTAAAGCAATTCCAAGCCTAAAGAAAGTTTCAAGGAGTTTATTATGAGCCAAGGGTTTTGTGGCTAGTCCTGGAAGCAAAATCTCCAAGGATTGAGATACCGCTCTAGAGAATAGCAATTTTGCAGTTCACTTTATATATTAGAATCAAAGGAGAAGATGTAAGGAAGGTTACGTGAAATCTATCGGTGGCAGATTAAGGAGATGAAAGAAAGCAAAGTGGGGAAATCTCTAGAGTTGGATCAAAGTAAAATAGAGAGATACATACTTTTTTGACATCAGTGGATGCAGGATAGTTAACATTTCACATATATAATTTCACAGAAGACTGCCGGTAAAAGATAATAATGAAGAATGTTGAGGTTGTCTCGCCCCACAGCAGGGCCAGGAGAAGAGACCATTTTGACATTTTAAGTATATTCTAGATGCACAAAAACAATGGACAGGGCTTGATCAAGGTAGAGGTGAATATCACATTGGCCTTAGGACATGACTTTCCACCCAAACTTGCTCAGTTAACAATATATTTTTTTTAATGACCAAAACCTCCCGTGTTGTTCCTTTCAGTTATTGTGCTCGTGAGGCTTGCCAGGGAGCCCTTTGTTGTTCACACCATCACGGGGGCCACTCTCATCACCTCATATAAACTTCTTCACCTCCCAAAGGCCCCACGTCCTACCTCTATCCCACTGAGGGTTAAGATTTCAACAAACAAATTTGGGAGAGAAAACAAACATGTAGTTTATAACAGTGATCTGTCTTTTAAAGAAATAGCATGAAAATACTGCTCGCCTCACAAGTTTGGTTTAAAGGATCGACATATATAAAGAACCTAGCACAGGGCTAGACCCAGGGAAGAATCTTAACATATGCTAGTTGTCTTCTCTAGCCATGTTTTCCCCATCTTCTCACTTAATGCTGCATCTTCTCCACTGTCAGATGAACTTGAAGTGAATTGTTGCTGGAGTCAGCTGGGAGGGTGTGTTTGAAAAGGCTGTATAAACTCAAGTGCTGTTTCTAGCAGTAAAGGGCCTGTCTCAGAAGAATCTGTGTAGTGTGGCTTTCCGTATGGGAGGGTCAGATCGGGGGTCCACCAGCAGTCACTGGCATCATGTGGATGTAAATGGAAAGCCTCAGAAAGATTTTTCCCCACTGCTGACATGAGGCCCACAGTCTATTGACAAGGAAATGGAGTTTGATAAAGTTCAAACTCCACTGTCAGGAAAGGCATATGATTCCACAGTCAGCAGACACTGAGGTCACAGCGTGGGCCAAAGATCCGAAGAGGAAGCAAAATTGCCAAAAAATAAAGATGAGCTCGGAGGAAATAAGCAGAGTTTCGCTGAGCTGTGAAGTCTGTGCCTTGCACTGAGCTGTCCAGTTACCCTACCCCCAATCTGTGCCCTCAGGGACCCCTGAAATGGGAACTGGCCTGTGGGTGCCTCCCATTAATCACATCCTGACATCAGGAGAGTAAACACAACAACTGGGGGAGAGAAAGAGAAAAGAAAACAACCGTGACTTGGTCAAACGATGCCTGCAAGTCCCTATTGCAAAAGTTTTGCTCGGAACATTTTGCCTCAATATCTGGATTTCTTCTCCATCCCCCCTGCCCCACCTATTTCTTTATTCCAAAACACCTGGGTAAAGCCATGAATGGACACATGTTAAGAGAAGGCTACACATCAGTGAAACCAAAAGGACAACTATATAACTCACTATGTAAGAATGTTAGGAATATGACATTGAATCGAGAAAACGTGACATTGAATCGAGAATGCATATCACCAAACTAGGAAGTGTGACCATGCTAATAAATCTCAAGATAAGTAGAACCACACACTTATCATATACACATTCATCATTCACAATAATACTGCATTTAAAAATGCAATATAGTGATATATAGTCCACTCTGAATAGCCGTTACCTCCGGGAGGGAGAGAGGGAACACATAGGAAAAAGTCTATACATTGCATGGCTAATACTGGTCTTCAGTTGGCCACCGGGGTCACGAACACTCGTTTCGTGATGATGTTTCATTACTTGCATGTTTCTCACATTCTCACTTTACAATCTTGATTCGTTTTCTTCTATTTCCCTAGAACATTTTCCATAGAATTGAATATAAACACATTAAGGAATTTTGAAAAATCGAAAGAGAGAAAACCCTCCAGAGTGCTACTATCCTGTTTGTATTTCAGCCTCCTTTTTCGCCCTATGCAGAGGGTTCCTTTTTAACCCAGTTATAATCATACTATACATACTTCTGCTTTCCGCTCTTAACATTGTATCCTAAGCAGTTTTCCAAATTATCTAATATGTTCAAAATCATGCTTCTTCATGGCCTCATCATGGAATATCTCTAATTCTTCATAAAAATTCCAAGAATCCCAGTGACTTCTGTATAGGATACCTGAGTGTAAAAGAAAATAAATATGCTGTTGTATTAGTCTCCCAGGGCTGCCATGACAAATTAGCACAAACTGGATGGCTTCAAATGATAGAATTAATTCCTTCACAGTTCTAGAAATCCAAAGTCCAAAATCAAGGCATCAGCAGGACCACGTTCCCATCAAAGGACCCAGGAAAGAAGTCTTCCTCACCTTTCTACCAGCTTCTGGTGACACCCAGCAATCCATGGGTTCCTCGGCTTGCAGCTGATCATGCTAATCTCTGCCTCTGTCTTCATATCTCCTTCTTCGTGTATCTCTGGATGTCCCCTCTTCTTCTTATGTGGACACCAGTCATTGCATTTAGGGTCCACCCTAATCCAGTATGATCTCAACCTAATTAAATCTGTAAAGACCCCCCCCCACTGAGGTCACACTCTGAGGTTCTGGATGGATGTGAATTTTGGGGAGACACTATTTGAACCACTCCAGCTGCCTTCTGCAAAAGTCTAAAGCACCAAAAACTGGCTTTTAAAGAAGACATTAATGGGCTACCACAAGCCATTATGGTATGTACTGGATGTACTGAATGTACAGGCTGTGGGCTCTTAATCCATATTGTAGAAAATTTGTACTGAAAGCGATCTTGGAGATCTGTCCAAAGTTCTCATTTCATTATAAGGACTTTGAGGAGGTCAGTAGTAAGATAATTTCTTCCAGGAGACTCGAATTTCCAGCTACATTCAAGGAGTCCACCTCAGGCTAATGCTAATTGGGCCCAAGATAAACCTCAGTCTACATCTCAAGGACCTTCTTCAGGATTATATTATTTACCCACTGCTGAGTAACAAATGAGCACACTTAGCACCTTGAAAGGACACATGTCTGTTATATAGTTTCGGTGGGTCAGGAATCTGGTTTTGCTGCCACTTCTGCTTCAGAGTCTCTTACAAGGCTGCACATAAGGTCTTGGCCAAGGCTGAGGTCTTATCTAGAGAGTCAGCTGGGGAGGAATCCACCTCCAAGTTCACTTATCAGCAGGGGTGTCAGCAGGGTTCAGTTCCTTCTGGACTATTGGACCAAGGGCTCAGTTTCTAGCTGGCTTCTGGGCAGAAGCCACCCTCAGTTTCTCGTCTTGTGGGCCTCCCCACAGACTGGGTGACTTAAACAACAGAAATTTATTTTCTCACAGGAAGTCTGAGATCAATTATTTTCTCACAGTTGGAAGTCCGAGGCCTCTCCCTTTGCCTGTCAGATGGCCACTTCTCATTGTGTCCTCGCCTGGTCTCTCCACCTCTGTGTGTGCTTTTCTGATGCCTATGTTTCCTCTTCTTATAAGGACACCAGTCGGATTAGGTTAGGAACAATTTTAGAGATCTCATTTTAACTCAATCATCTCCTTAAAGACCTTATCTCCAAATACAGTCACGCTCTGACATACTGGGGGCTTAGGGCTTCGACATAGAAATTTGGGGTAGGAGGGGATACAATTCAGCCCATAGCAGGGGCCTGACCGGTTTTAGCAGCCTTTATCATTCTTGGCTTTCACCATCTGACTGTAGCCCCTGAGTCCGTAGGACGAAGGAGAGCTCTACCAGCAGCCTCAGAGCTCAGGAGAGACCCTACTTATGCGAGAGAGTCCACTGCATTCCTGCATTGTACCACTGAGCTGGTCTCCTTTACTCTGGGGATCAACCCCACCTCTGGAGCCAGCAATGGACACCTCTGGGAAGCTGCTTCTCCTAATTCACAAATTCCTACTCACTCCAAAAGGCCCTCTACCCCCACACCCTGCCCTCCCAACGCCCCTCACATTCAGCAGATCTGTGGACAGATCCCATCAGGACAAATTCCTGACTGTGTAGATCTTGGAACAGTGTTCTTCACTGGATTCCATGAGGACACGCCCTCCTGTTTGTCCTCCTTTCCTAGAGGCTTCTTCCTGATTCTTCCTTGTATACCTGACCTCTTAATCTTGGAGAGTCTTCAGGTTCACTCCCAAGACTTGTTTCTTGGCTGTTCTCCCTACTCTGGTGAATGCAATTGGTCACACGTGTTAGATACCATCTATACACTGATTACCTACATGTCTCTATCTTTAATTTGGCTTCTGTGAACTCCAGACCTAGCTCTCTATTCAACACATTGGCTCAAATATGTAATAAAATATCTCACTCTAGACATGTCCAAAATTGAGCTCCTTGACTCCCCCAAAAAAACTCCTCCTCTGAAATCTTTCCCACCTAATTTTATGGTGTGAATGAAAAAGGGGTTCTATGGAAAGTAACCTCACAGAGGCAAGGATAAAAAGAAATGTGCAAAATGAGAATAGTTGGTAGAATAAGGAGAATGCTTTTTTCCCCTCAAAAAAAAAATTAGCATGATTATTAATTAGAATATCCAGGAAAAGAAAGAATATCCAGAACCTATTACATGCCAGGTAATATTCTAAGCAAATTATGTATGTAGTCTCGTTTCTAAGCATATTATGTATGTAGTCTCATTCTAAGCAAATTATATATGTAGTCTCAATCATCACAAAAATAAGCCCAATACTGTGTTGGTAAAAAGTTAAGAAACTTGGTCAGGTAGAGACAGGAGCCAAGCCAAACTTATGTTTGACTCACTCCAAAGTATTAACCAATTTCTGTATGAGTCAGTTATATACATGATGATGCTGCATGACAAACCACCCCAAACCTTGGGAGCTTCCGACGATAGGTATTTGATCTCCCGCTTATGGGTTTTCAGGTTGATTTGGCAGATCTAGACTGGGCTTAGCTGGGTGACTTGCCTCCAGCTGCAGGCTGCACACGTGTTTCAGGCCAGCTCCATGTTCGTTCTGAAGCCCGAGCTGAAGAGGCAGAGCCTCCCAGGGGCATGTTCCTAACCAGCGCCCTATACTTACCGCGGTCCTTCTTGTGGACGTTGCTCTTTCCCACATGTGTTTCCCTCCTCTGAAGACCTAGGAACCTATGATGGTCTTAAAAATTCAATACTCAGAGCTGTTAAATATCTGAAAATCACATGCTCTCATGAAAATAGAGCCAAATTAAGACCTGGGTTGATGATCCAGTTGTATTACCAGGCAGGAGTTTCCGGGCAAAACTGAGAAAATCTCTAAACTTCCTTTTTCTGTAAATGGAAACCATGTGGGTAATATTTAAAGTATTTAGCAATCGGTTTGGTGCCAGGAGGCTTCCTGCTGTGCTTGATATTAACTCTTTCTTGCTCTTTAGTTCCTAGGAGGCCCTGAAAGCTGGGGAGGGGGCAGTAGGGGGACGGCACTCAGGGGGTCTTCACCACCCCAGAACTATTTCACTATTTTATGACTGGTAAGGGCACACCACTGCATCCAAACTGACTGTCATCCCTAGAGGTCACATGTCCCAGCCTTGCCGTGAGGGCAAAGATGTGTTGTTCATCAAGAGGTTATGAAACCAAGTGGGGGAGGGGAGGTGCTATCTCAGTGGGAAAATCCTGCAGGCCCTGTAGGGGCCACCGAGCCAGACAGCCCTTCAAACTCCAGGATGCTGCCTCAAAAGAGAGTCTTTGTCACCTGAGGCAGACCTCTGATGACAGTTTTATTGCTCTGTGACAATTTTGCCTTTTGGGGTGTGAAGCAGAAATCACTGCCACCTGAGAACAGTAGGATAAAAACTGTTCACAGTTGTTTTCTTTGGTTCCATCGTGATATTTGTTTCTTAATTTGTTTTCATTTGAGCCAACATTTAAAAAGCAGGAGACTTCATCTAAAAATACAGATTTCTACTTCTGTTAAATGAACCAGACGACATGACAACATTCTGCTGGCATCCCCTGCATGGCAAGAATCTTCTAGAACTGAGTAGAAGTTATCCTTTTATTTAAGGCCTACGTGCTCCATTGTACCTTTCCTCATCACTCCCTTAGTTTCTCCTCAGCACTGAGGCCATATATTAATCACCACTTGTCACGATAAACTTTTTTTTCTTCTTATAACAGAGAAACGTTTCACTGTGCAAGACTCTCGAAAAAGGGGGAAAGGAACTCAGAGCCGCCAACTCAAGGAAGCCTCTGATGGACCTGACACGACAAAGGCAGTGTATGAGGTACGGAAGGAGACGCACCGGGCCACTGTGTACCATCGTGCAATTCTCCTCATCACCTCTGTGAATGGCACCTGTAGAGTTGTGCCGTGAACAATCTGCACGGCTATTTGCTGCATTCTGGAGGCACAAGAAAGACACCGATGTGGCACAGAGCGTGAGGGCAGGTGGGCAGGCTAAGGCCCCAAATGGAACTAAGGGAACACCTTAAGGCCAACAAAAGGGGCCCTTTCAGCTTTACTAGAAGGAAAGAAATGGGGAAGGCTTGGGATTATGATGGCAGACCACAGAAGAAAATCAAGGCATTTAATTCTTTCTGCTTCCATCTTCACCAAAGCATGGGAATCCTCAAATGGGGAAAGGCAAAGCAAACCTCAGGTGGCCTCTGAAGTCCAAGGTGAGCAATTTGCACCTTGCCCTAGTCAGCACTGGCTGGAAGCTGGGGCTTGCAGAGGACTCTGGACTCAGGAGCAAATGAGGCATAACAGGCCTCTCTGGGTTATGTAGGCCTCACCCTGATGTTTTCTATCACAGTAATAAGGAAGTTCTGGACTGTAAGAGACTGTGTTCCTTTTATTTCCTTACCAACAGGCCTCTCCTTGGCCACAGGGTAAATCTTGACGGGTCCCTGAGTCTGCAGCCAAGTTCTGAGGGAGCCAACAGACAGTAGCTTCAAACCCCTTTTTCCTTCCCCTAGGGCAGAAAGGGAGCCCACAAAGCCATGCTATCATGATTCTAATACCGCATTTGTAGAAACGAGGGGCAAATGTTTGGTTTTTTAACTGTCCAATTGAAACATTAGGAAGCAAGCCTCCTTTGTAGACCTAGAGGGGCTTCTGCATGAGATTCTGCAGGCAGGAGGCTTTCTCCTTCCTTTGCCTGGCATATTTTCTGGGTGAGGGGAGTGCAGCCTTGGTAAGGGGTCTCAAGACTAGATAATGGTTACAGCTTGGTTCTATCTGTTCCCCAGAGAATAATGAATTTATTACGCAGTGAGTGTCAAGGCTGGGGGCTTGATTGAGGGGGCTCCCACGGCAAGTTCACTAACTAATTCAGCAGGAGGGGGCTGGGAAGGCAGGACTGAAGAAAGAGTCAGGATGAAGCTAAGACACCCACATGCAAGGCCAGTAATAGGACAGAGAGGAACAGGGTACCATTTCTCCCTTCTAGGGCTCCCCAGGGCACTTAGGCCCAAATAATTACCTCTGGCAAGGTGACTGCCAAGAACCGACTCCAGTGGCCTCAGGAGAGGTGGGGCACACTTCCTGCCACAGGGATCAATAACCACTTCAGGGAAGAGATGCATTTATTCTTAGGCTGGAACTCCAAGGTGGAAACGGAAAGAGGAGAGCATTTGAAGCAGAGAGGCCCACAAAAACAAATTTTTGAAGAATGGCTGTGAAAGAGTATTATGTGAAAATTCTTCAAAACAGAAGCCGCACCGAGTCTGTCTTACCCGTGCCCCTTCCCCATGTGTAACCTCCTCCCCCAGGTCCCACATTCTGCCCACATCCAGCCCTCTTTTGGGAGGTGCCACGCTGTGCCCCTCCTCCCCCAGCTTTGTTCATGCTGTTTTCTCGCCTGGAAGGATATGCAACATTTGTTCCCCTGCCCCCTCCTCCTGTTGAAATTCGATTGTCTTTGGAAGTCCTAGAGGCCTCTTTAGTTAAAGCCTTCCCTGATTCACCCAGAATAGGAGTCTTGCCCTCCTCTGCCTGACAGTGTGTGTGTGTGTGTGTGTGTGTGTGTGTGTGTGTGTGCGCGCGCGCGCGCGCGCAGGTTATCTGGTTCCCCGACTAGAACACCACCTTGGGTGAGCTCTGGGGCTCACTCTGCTGTCTGCCCCATGCTGCCTTGTTCTCCCTGACACCTGGCTCAAGGAAGGCCCTGAGTCTGTCTCGGTCACTGCTCCTGATTGCTGAATCCCAGGCAGGTGAGTTGAGTCCATGTCCTGCCTTTACCGCTGACCGGTTCTGGGTCCTTGGACAGATGACCTCACTCCCTGCACCTCAGCTTCCTCATTTTTAAAAAGTGTTACAGGGTTGATGTAAAGATTGGCTGAAATTGTGCACTAAAAGTATATTTGACAATTATTGTCATTTATATTTATTTGTTATGTATGTAAAATAGATATTTCAAAATCTATCTTTGAGAATTCCAAGGGTCTTGTCACCTTGAACCCAGAGACACGAATTTGCTCCAATGACTGAAACTGAATGAAAGAGACTGAGCCATTCTTGGGCTCACGGTGACCTGGAATTATTCTGGAAAGACAAAGGGATTCCTGCCATTCTCTTTGCAGGTCAAACCACAGGTCAGGCTTTCAGAAATCCATAAAATAGGGAAGGGCCTTTGCTACACTAGACGTCCCATAGTTGGTCAACATTTTTATAAATAAATGAATATTATCATTCATAACAACAAAGGGGATGAGAGACATATGGCTTTATTATACCATCCTAATGTGGACAAGAGAGAAATCGGGTGACTTAATGAAGAGTCTGAATGTTAGAAATTTGAGAAAAAAAGTCTCTTGCCTTTAGGAAAATTATCCATGACCCCACTGCTTCCAGAAGAAGTGGCATTTGGGTCTCAGTGGTAGCCCTGACCTCCTCCCGCAAGCCCTGTGCTGCCCTGCTCCAGGGTCAGGTCCATTCCGGAGGCCATGATTTTAAGAAGACAATGGCAAATAAATGGTGAGAAGCCCGACTAGGATGATGTCAGGTCTGGGAATGGTATCTCAGGAGCATAAGCCGATGGAAGTGAGGCCACTTGGTCTTGTGTCAAAGGATGTGGCAGCCTCATTGGGCAGAATTCTTTATTTGAACCTGGAGAGTGGGGTGGGTAGGGCAGAGATCTAAATCCATGGTATCAGGAAATTCAGAAATCAGAGAAACCTTGTGAGGTAGCAAGCATCCAAGCACCCCAACTGTTAAAGCACAGGGCCAATGACCACTAGCCAGGGTTCGGATTACATATAGAAAGTGCTACTGCCTTGTAAACTGTGACAGGGGTGTGTGGGATGTTGTAGAAAGTTGATCTTCAGAGTAACAGGTCTGTCAGAACCCTCTCTGTATCCCAAAATCCAGTACAATACAGTACCTGGCATGTACAAGGCCTTCGCTCATGTTTAAGGTGCCTTTCAATTTTAAGATTACTTAGATTCTTTCAAGGACTATAATGAATAAATAATAATGCTACTAAGAGAGACCTTCTAAACAAAGGCTCCACTTATGCAGTTATATAAATATCTACTAAAAACCCTTTTTTCACTCATGCAGCAAATAAACAGCCCATTACGAGGGTGAGCTGTAACCCCAGAAAAACACATTTTCTGCATATTCCAGAACCAGAAAATAATTTCTCAGTAACGGTAACCCAAGAAAAGTATCTGAGGGTGGACTCTTTGCTTATGGAGCAATGCTGAGCAGGCTTCCCATCTTTCCCTCTTCCTGGCATTCATTAGCTTTCAGTATTAAACTTTGTGTATACACACACACACACACACACACACACACACACACACACACACACACACATCAGTATCACCCCTTGCAGAATTACCAACATCTGTGCAGCTCACTAGTGCTTCTCCTAAGACCCCTAAGAAGATCCCCAAGAGGTCACTGAAGCCCCGTCAATGAGGGAACCCCTACTACAGGAGTCAGAAGACCTCTAAGGATGGCATCATCATCCACCTAATTAAAACAGAAACCCAGCCAGGCGTGGACCGAAGATAGCTTACAGAGTGCACATACATGCCAAGCCATCTCCCTGGCTCCTGGTGCGCTGCTTCTCTCAGCCACACGCCCTTAACCAGGCAGCCAGGGGGTTAGGGAAGCAGCCAGCATCTACACTATGACCTTGACTTTTGTTAACTCTGGCCCTGGTGACACCAGCAGGATGATGATTCCTATCAGGTGATGGCCTATGTTATGTTTGTTGCCATCTCTACCACCTGGTGATATCAGTCATTTATCTGAGTGTGCCTCAAAGGACGGGTAGCATGGGCAGTGGATTCAGATCCATAGCTGCCTAATCCAGAAATTTGGGGTCTAGTTCATTCTAGTTTAATTGAGTTGTATGTCTGTGTTATTTCTCTAGGCCTCATCCTCCTCAACTCTCTATTAAGGGATTAAGCTGCATCATCTCTGAAGACCATTAAAGCATCAGTGTTTCTTAATTTCATTTCATGGATTTTATCTCTAACCCAGAGTGGCTGTACCAAGTTTCTTATATTAGTTAGGGTTCTCCAGAGAAACAGAACCAAGAAGATATATTATATATGATATAAGAAGATATATATATGCTATAAGAAGATTATACACACACACACACACACACACACACACACACACACACACACATATATATATGAGAGAGAGACATTATGTATTATAGAAATTGACTCACATGGTTATGAAGGTTGAGAAGTCCCATGATCAGCTGGCTACCAGCTGGAGACCAGGAGAGCTGGCAGTGTAGTTCAGTATTCAAAGGCCTGAGAACCAGAGGGAGCTGATGCTGCAAGTACCGGTCTGAAAAGTCAAAGGCCTGAGAACCAGGGACTCCAATGTCTCAGGCAGGAGAAGATGGTCGTCCCAACTCAAGAAAAGAGATGACATTCACCCTTCCTTTGCCTTTCTGTTTCATTCAGGCCTCCGGTGGATTGGATGATGACCGCCCACACTGGTGGGGGCTGATCCCTTTACTCCGACTATTAGATCGAATGGTAATTTCTTCCAGAAATGCTCTCACAGAATCAGAAATAATGTTTACCAGCTACCTTTAGGGCATCCTTTAGGACAGTCAAGGTTACTTATAAAATTAGCCATCACACCTGTAGATGAGAATCCAAGTCAAACTTAACCATTCAGACATTTACCACTTTCTCAACCATTCAGACGATGTCTACTAAGTGCCTACTGGGAGCCAAATGTTGAGAAAGATTCAGAAGGTCTTGGAGAAAATTAAGACAGCACTTAATACCCTTGTTTACCAGATGCCCGAAGGTATGCAGCCTCCAGATCGATACTGTGGCGGTGTGCTTTTCACTGGTTGGGCTGACCGATTAATATTTGTTTCTCTGCCGAGACCCTAAATTCCATATCCACTCAATTCCCAAAGCTTAGTGTAGTGCCTGGCACAGAGTAGGCAAGGTAAATATACAAACACGGCAAACTTGAAGAATACATTATTTTTATATTTGTACAAATATGAATAGATTATGAATGAAAGTCAAACTTCACATTTATTTTTAAGATGAAAACTTTGGGGTAGAGGTGAGGGAGGGATGAAGAACTGGGACACAGAGGATTTTTAGAGCAATGAAACTATTCTGTTTCATACTGTGTAATGGTGGATACATGTCATTATACCTATGTCCAAACCTATAGCATGTACAACATCAAGAGTGAACCCAATGGAAACCATGGACTTTGGGTGATAATGATGTGTCAGTGTACGTTTATCAATTGTAGCAAATGAACCTCTCTGGAGGACGATGTAGATAATGAGGAAAGTTGTCGGTGGGGCAGGGGGTACATGGGAAATTTCCATACCCGTATCTTAATTTTGCTGTGAACCTAAAACTACTCTAAAAAAATAAAATCTATTTCAAAAAAAGAAAGAAAGAAAGAAAGAAAAGCTTCAGGGCATTTTATTTCTCAATAGGTATGTCTAGAACGTGTTCCCTCTCCCAGGAGAACTTCTGGAACGCCAGAACAGTGGTCATGGTGACTGGGCAGAAGCCGCACCCCCACGCCCCAAAAACCCCAAGCCAGCTGCTGGGTTCCCCTGCGGGCCAGCTCCTCTGTTCCCTGTGGGCACACGCCAGAACCGAGGAGGCCAGGGCAACAAGGCCGGGTTTCCAGGCACGCACAAGCCTGCCAGCAGCCCTGCCCTGATCGCTTTAATTCAGCTGAACTATGTATGCGCTTCTAAAAGGAACTTTCCAGAGAAGTGAAATTTAAAAGAGAGAGTACAGCTGGCCACAGAACTGGTGCAGGAGCTATTGTTAGCAGACCAGGCGGGGGTAGATAAAACCTTATGGGATGAATATCAGCAAGAACCGAGACTTCGGAGAGTGGGGAGACAGGGAATAAACAGGTTGTTTTGCCACCGAAAGAAAAAGGGAGAGATATGTGAGGAGGGGAGGAGCCAAAAAGATGGTAAGGTGGAGACTAAACGGAATCCAGTCCGGTGAGGTGACCGAAAAATGTTTTCTGAATGGAGATGCCTCCTGTTCCGATGCATGTCTGTAAAGTAAAACCCTCCTCTATCTCTTGGCCCCCTGCTGCCCATCATCCTCTTTGCCTACTCCCAAATCTCTAGGAGGGTCTACGACACTCATCGGGATTTGTGAGAGCTTCAGATGTATGTGAACATCAAGGGGCAGAATTTTATGTCTTCAGAAAGCAAGCATGCCCTCCTCCCCTGAGATCTGCAAGCATTTTAGGAATAGCTTTAAATATCCAATGGTGTGAAAATGGAAGGTTTCCATCAATTTTACCTAGATTTGAAGGCAGGGAAGGTTCCAGTTGAAAATCTAAAGCACGAGCAAGAAAATAGAACAATGTAAAAGGGACAGGTTAACAGAGCACAGATATTTTTGCCTTAATTAATTCAGGTTGTCTTAGAAACAGAGACCCTGGTCCCCACAACTCCTGGTCTTTAGCTCATGTGCTGGTTCACCATGAAAGCTAGCTCCAGTCTTAAGTGTAGATTTTCCCCTTGGCTTCCTGACCTATATCTGGCTCAGCATTAGCAGCAGACTCTGATGACAGGCCTGGTCGGTCACACTAGAACCCTGCCTCCCACATGTCATCTCCCTCTAGGCAGGAAGCTACATTCTTTCACAGGTTCATGAGCCTATAACCCCAGCCAAACTTCCACGAAGATCCCGTTCGGAGACTGAAGGCTGCTTTCTGGTTGAACGAAAGGCAGTAAGTAAACCGAACTGGGATTAAGGCTTTACCCTGCCCCATTGAATGTTCAAGCACCTTTCTCAGCTCTTATTGCAAAGTTCACCAACTTCCCCCAGACACCCTCCCCGCCGCCACCCCCGAGGACTGCTCCACAACTTCCCTTCACTCACACAAATTAGATGATTAACAATCAAAAAAATGCTTTATACATCCAGTCACAGGCACACATACCAATCAGAGGAGGTCCTATCACCTACACGGAATCCTAGATAAACAAACAAGGCCGGCCGCTCACACAGGTAAACATCTGGAAGAAACAGAGGCCTTCATGTCTCACCATGGGTTTCTAAAATCTGAGTGGAATTCACATAAAATAATAAGACTTCTTGGAAAATTAGTTGATTTTTGAAAATGACTTATTGGCCGTCTATAGCAAATATAGCCACTGTTTCTGAAGTCGATAGAGAAATTAGATCATTCTCCATGGCTAATCTAGTGGTATCTAAAATGAGCCAGAGCAATAGTTATGAATTTGAATGGCAACAATTTGCTGTTTACCATCCCTTAGGAAAAAGAATCTCAGACGTAGAAACTATTTCTACTGGCGTACGGTAACAAAATTTTTCTCCCACCCACTTGGATTATGGGCTGGGCCAAAAGATTGAGAAACCCTGAATTGGGATACTTCGCTATTGTCGCTCCTTCTGATTACTTTGCCGATATGACGTTCAGTATTCACTGCTGACGGGATGGAGCTGCTTTGTCACAGAGAGCTAAGTCAATAGGTCTGTCCCTAAGGGAAATTTAATACCTAAGACAAAAATACTCTGAAATATTCCATGAGACCCGAAGTAGATTTGCTGATTCACTGTAACTCAGACCCTCTTGCAAGCTTCTCAGCAGCCTTGGCGTGGGTCCAGGGGGCCACACTCTGCTTAAAGCTGGTGACTGTGATCTCAGAAAAGGAGACGGAAACACACTGGACTGAGTCAGGAGGCTAAGCTGCTTAAGTGCACGTGACTTTGGCAAATTTCTCAGCCTCTCCTCACTTTTCTCATCTGGAAAAGTCTTCCCTCATAGGGAGGTCAAGAGGCTCCGAGCAGAACTGGTTATGAGGGGGAGAGCGCCTTGTAAACTGTAAGGAGCTCCATGAGTGCAAACGCGCTCACGTATACTGTCAGTGCTTTTTGATTTAGAGCAGGAGGAATGATCACTCAAGTTTACTGAGCTTGCTCTGTGCTAGACACTCAGTGCCTCTCAGGTATTAACTCCCTGCCGTGGACTGAATTGTGTCCCCCCAAATTTCATACGTTTAAGCCCTAACCCCCAGTAAGATGGTATTTGGAGATAGGGCCTTTGGGAAACAGTTAGGTTTAGACAAGGTCATGAGAGTGCCCTTATAAGAAGAGATGCCAAAAGCTTGCATCTTCTCTCTCTCTCTCTCTCTCTCTCTCTCTCTCTCTCTCTCCACCTAGAGGAAAGACCACAAGAGGACACAATGGAAAAGCAGCCATTTGCAACCCAAAGTGAGAGTCTTCATCAAATATCAACCCTGCAGGCACCTTGAACTTGGACTCCCAGCCTTCAGAACTGTAAGAAATAAAGTCTTGTTGTCTAAGCCACCTAGTCTTTAGTATTTTATTTCAGCAGCCTACTTAGCCTTACCGATAAATAACATGAGTAGTCGACTAACACGTATTTTGTACATTTGTATTATATACTATTTTCTTACAACAAAGTAGAGAAAGAAAATGTTATTAAAAAAATCATAAGGAAGAGAAAATATACTGACAGTATTTATTTATTTTTTAATCAACATATAAGTGGACCCATGCAGTTGTTCGATAGTCAACTGTATTTGCTTACAGCTGTTTTCTTGATGTA
>NW_011889549.1:11262-13241 GCF_000151845.1 Pteropus vampyrus | reverse complement strand
AACCATGGTTTGTTGATCCATCCACCTACAGATGGACACCTGGTCTGTTTCCGGTTTTTGGCTATTATGAATAAAGCCACGGTGAACATTCTTGTACAAGTCTTTTTATTTCATTTCTGTTGGAAAAACACTTAAACATGGAATTCCTGGGCCCTACGGTAAGGCCATATTCAGTTTAAAAACAAAACCGCCAGGGTATTTCTTAAACAAAGTAGCTGTATCCTTTTACTTCCCCACCAACAGCATACAAGAATCCCCACTGCTCCACATCCTTGCCAACATTTGGTGTTGCCAGGGTTTTTAATGAGACCAGAACTTTCCATATATCTGGCTCTGGGCCTTAGAAAATGGGAGGGACTTTGTCATCACTAAGAGTGTACCTGCGGGCACTGCGGTTGCCACACACTATACAGGAGCAAATGTAAATTCACTCCTCATAACCACCTGTTTAGAGGCCGGGAGAAGTGGAGTAACTGTGGAACGAGGAATCCTGATACCCTCGATTCCGCCAGTGGTTTCTGAATGAATGAAACACGAGACAGTTATCTCCTCCCTCAAGCACTGATCATTCCCGCTTTGCTTTGAAAGCGCTAAGCTCAGGATTCAGACCCAGGTTTTTCTTGCTCCATTCTCCTTTTCACCTTGGCTAGGACGAGTGAAACAAGAAGGTGCTGAGAAAGAAGATTCTTGTGCAAGGGAGTGTCCTCAACTTTTTCTCAACGAGCGGAGCCCTCCAGGAAACTCAGAAGATTTTGGTTCACAGTAGAATCTGGTGTTTCTGGCCCTGTAGGTTTGGATGAACTGGAAACAGGGCATGAGGGTGGGGAGGGAGGCAGGAGAGACGAAAATAGAGGCTCAGGAGATCAAGCTCTCATACTCAGAAAGGGCCTGAAGGGAGAATGAGTGGCCTAAGGAGACTTTTGAAAACTCTTATCTGCTGCCTTAAGCCTCCCAGGCAAGAACTTTTGGGGCTAAGGTGTGCTGCTTGAAACTCAAATTCCGATTCAAATTCTGCTTGGCTTAAATAATATCCCCTGAATGGGCAGTTTGACCCAGTGGGAGCCGAATCTGTCCATGGGGAGCACCCAGACACATTTGAAGGCCAGTGTCAGTGCTGGGGTTTGGGATGGAGAAGAAATAGAATAAACGAAGCCCCATTTATTTGGTCCTCACAATTGTATGAAATAAATATACCCATCTTCTTTAGCCAGTTGAGGAATCTGAAGAAGAGCGGGTTTAAGTCACTTATCCAAAGTCATACAGTTCTACGTGGCAAATTAACTCTGTCCACCTCCTAGTGGAAAAGATTGATGTAGGGACCGGAGAGCCACAGGCTTGGAGCTGGATGCTGGGAAATTTCTAAGGTCCTTCTCTCTAAAAATCCTGATGAAGCTTCTGCGGTTAGTACTCAGTGGTATTAGCTACCGCTTTCATTATGGTTACATAGCTGAGGTATCTTATAGGTACTTTCTCAGGCTGTTAACGTTAAAAGAGCCTTTGAAAGCACTTTGGGAATCCTGATACCCTCGATTCTGTCAGTGGTTTCTGAATGAATAAAATACGCGACAGTGATCCCCTGCCCCAAGCAGGGATCCATCGGCTCTGAAAGCGCTGAGCTCAGGCTGCAGCGGCCCCTGGGGAATCTTTCTAGGCTGGCCGGAGGCCCTTATGGCCACCTTCAGCTCTCTTCCGCTCCCCACAGGCCCCAATCCGCAGGGTTAAAGACGAGCGGGGCTCAGAGCCCCTCTCCGGAGCCGGCGCGCCCACTCGCAACCCGACCGCCCGGAGCCCAGGCGCGGGCGAGGTGCGCTAGGGTGGAGTGGGGTGCAGCTGGCCGGAGGAGTGGGGTGTAGGCGTGAGGTGCGGGGCTGGCCCCCGAGCCGGGGGGTGGAGCGGCGGGTTCGCAGCCGTCACGTGACGAGTCAGCCGAGCTCGGGGCGTGGTCGGGCGCGGTAAATAGGAGCGGGGGCGGCCCGGGG
>NW_011889549.1:7398-9537 GCF_000151845.1 Pteropus vampyrus | reverse complement strand
GGGGTACTGCCCAGTGAAAAGGTGCAGAGCCCTCATCCAGGGGCTTCGCAGGCTCAGGGAGCAGCAATACAGGTTGAACACAGCCTGGCTGCAATAACTCCCTTGATGTTGGATCAGGAAAACCCTGTTTCCTAACTGGTCAGTTGGTGAGAGTGGAAGCCTTTTGGCTCCAGGAAAAACCTGCCTGTGTGTGGCTGATCTAGCATCTTGCACCCAGGCCCTTCCCATAGACTGATTCTTTCTTTCCCCAAATGCTGGACTGGGGAGATAGAGTGGGACGTTGCCCACATTTTAGGGGTGAGAGGTATTTTGCAATACCGTTGGCAGCTGGATTGAGAAGTGATGGAGAGCACATGTCAGGGGAGCCTTCAAATGTCTGTTGGGTGATTTTCTTAAATGAGTGGTGGTTGACTGAACTATTTTGGGATGAGGACTCAATATCTGCTGCTTGTTTTTGACAGTTAGTCATAAGGGAGGTATTAGAAATGTGTGAGGTTGAACTGTATGAAGTGGGAATTTGTAAACGTCAAGGAAAATGGAAATAGTGCACTTTCAGAGGGTCCAACCTCACATGTAGAGAGATGGTGGGGGTTGACAATAAGTTGATGGATGACTTGAGGCAATGCAGGTATGGACTGTATTCATTGGATATTGGGACGCAGTCATCAGTTCTACATCTGGTCCCATGTCATCATCTCTTGGCTTACACTCTCTGCACACACTCCAGAAGCTGCCTAAGAAAAGGAGATGAATCCCTAGTCAGTCCACAGTATGTTTCGTATTCCACCCTAGTTTGGATAGGACAGGGAGTCTAGGGATCAAATGCCATTACATATTTAGACTTTAACCAATCCCATTTTTAACTTCAAGCTACTTCACCACTCCCTTTCCACAGCACCAGGGGCCTCCAAGTCTCAAGCTTGTGTGGGGTTCATAGGGTGAGTGCTTTCCTTTATGGTCGCAGCTCCCCTTTCACTTTGCTCTGCAAGTCAGTTACCGTGTAACTCCTGGACCTGCTTCCAGGCTTCCTGAGGTACATTGTAGCTCCTTTCTGCTCTTCTCTGTATAATTCTCCTGCACTTTTTTTTTTTTTTGTACTTTGAATACTTTGTATCAGTCCATGAGTGGTGGCATCAAAACTGATATAACTTTAATTATACTGCATATATTCTTTTCCACTGGTGTTTAGGAGAGTTATTTATGTTGATACACACAGATTTAGTTCATTCATTTTAAGTGCTCCCTGTTTTTCTACTGAGGGACAGTTAGGTTGTTTTTGCTTTTTCACTATTGCTCACTGTAAGTAACTTCATCTCTCTCAGACACTTGCAAGAGTTTCTATAGGGCAAAAACAAGAAAAATCAAATGCATTGCTGGGTCACAAGGTATGTGCATCTTCCTTTTTTGCTAGATACTGACAGAGTGCTTGGAGGTAAAATGAAGTTTTACCAATCTATACTCTCAGCAGTATTGAGGGTTTCTGTTCTTCATGTTTCCCAACGCTAGACATTATCAGACTTTGATTTTTCTCAAGCACCACTTTCCCTCACCTGTAAAACAAAAGCCTATACAAGACTTTTGTAGTGTTACTGTTTTATGAATGCTGAGTGCCAGGAAGAATGCATGCTTGCAGCCGTAACTGTTTGTTATCTGTCTCTACCACGCCAATAGCTCATTTAGTTTGGTCATCAGGATAACCTAGTGTTACCAGCAAAGATGGAGAGAGGAAGATGGGACAAATACCACCAAGGTATTAAACTGACCCAGTATAGAGCACTCTGAGAACATCTAGATATTCTGCCAAGAGACCCAGTGGAGGCTGAGCTTCTCCATGACCCTCTGACTTGCTGACCTGGAGTTGGGCAAGATCTGCTCACACGCACACAGAAGTCACATGGCTTCCAGGCTTGCACAAGACCTGGAAAGGTGGTGCCAGCCAAGGGCTTCAGCCACGCCAGGGTTGAAGCATTGTCCAACATCAACTGGGAGCCATCTGCCTCCCATTCTCCATCCACTTAACCCACAGGTGCTTGGAAATGCTTTGTTCTGGTGGTCAACATAGCAGAATAAACCATTATTTGAGGGTTTGTCATTAAAAGTTGGGAGGCCATAATTTTTCATCCACACTGGGATACTTTT
>NW_011889549.1:3852-6178 GCF_000151845.1 Pteropus vampyrus | reverse complement strand
GAAGTAGTCAAAACTTTAGGAACCACTGCCATTAGTGACAGCGAGAGGCAAGATGACAAGTCTTTGTGGAAGAGAAAGGAGCAGAGTTCTCTAGCAAGAGCCCACTAAGTCTTCACACCTTTGCTATGTTCCACCTCTCCCCTGATTGGGAGTCTGTCTGCTGATACATAAGGCACAACCTTCATTTGCGGCTACTGTCAAAATGCAGTTACCGCAGGTTTTTTGATTCTTTAGAACCAGCTGTGAAAGAGGTCATTCATATGTGAACAGCAGCAGCGGGCAAGGAAGAGCAAAGTGGCAGGTGACAGACTATTGCTGGACATTTGCTCATCTTTTTCTGTATTAACCAGAAGATTGCAGCTGGCTTTATTGGAAAGTTAGGTACATATATATATGCCTTGTCTCTGTAGATTCAATACAGATTTAGGATCCCATCTACCTGAGGGCTTTATAATCATGTCAGAAAGTTGGGTTTTTTTGTTTGTTTTTTAAATCAAGCTCGGTGGCATTCCAAAGTGATTCTCTGTCCTTGGAGGTGTCAGGACTTGAAGCCTCCTGTGACTTGGCATCAGCTCCTCTTCTTCTGTGTTCTTTCCATCTCTTTCCAGGGTCCCAAGGTCCACATTAGTCTCAGGAAAGGCTTCACAGTAGTCTAGGGAGTGGCCCTGCTGTGAGGGACGGAGGTAGGACCGCCTGGCCACAGGCCCTTTTTTTGCATACTACATTCTTCAGACCTTCCATGGGCTGTGCTTTCATAGAAACCATTAAGTTCTGTAGGGGTTTTACAGGTGGTGAAACTTTTTTTTTCACCAGAGATTAGCTTGGAAAAGGGGAAGCAGGGTGTAGTGAAACACTAGATCTACCCGTAGCCCAGCTGACCGAGGACCAGAAGTAGCATCTGCTCACTGCACTTCCCTCCAGCAGTCCATACGCTGAGGAGTTTGGTGGCTTGCAGTGTTCTTATCCTGTTTGGGCCCCTCTCTGTCATGAAATAAGGACTTTCTGTCCATTCTCTTTTATAATTAAGGAGGAAAAAGCCACAGACTTGAGAAATAAAAGGGAAGTTTTTGCCCAAAAGAGGGGAAGTGAAAGCTGTTTCTGTTTTGAGCTAAGGCAATGGGACCTGTGACCAGCTTGTTAACAGCACAGCCTGCAGTTTCAACCATTTGCATGTAGTGTGTCCAGTGTTTATGATTTGTGTGGATGTGGAGAGGACAGAAGCTGTCTGGTACTCACTGAAATGAAATCACCACTGCTCTCTGGGTATCTGGGTATAGTCCCCTCTGCAAGGAGAAATTTGACCTAATATTCTTTGGGCTCTCAACAGTCTCAGGGCCCTCAAAATGGAAGTCCATTTGGGTGTTAGTTGAGGTTAAAACCTCAGTTTTAATTCAGACTCTTCTTTGTGCTGTGGAGATATTGTAGAGGTTTGGACTGAACTGGAATTCTCTGGCACAGGCTAGAGGTGGAGGAAAGGAAAGGAAGGAGGGAGGGACGGCAGAAGGATGCTGAGTCAGACCTAGAAATCAGGCGTACGCAAATATGCAGCCCTGTGTGGCCTCCTTTCTGTAGAGCAGCCACTATGCAAGGGGCCTCTGCCCACCCTCATTTCACTGTGGCCTTCCTCCCAGAAAAACTATGAGCTCCATTGTACAGGTGGTGACACTGAGACTCAGTGAAGGTCGGTGCTCAGGGGTGCACAGTTAGTGAAAGAGTCGAGATCCGAATCTAGGTCTCCTGACTCCAGACACAGTGCTCATTCTCACAGGTGGCTGTTACTTGAACCCCAGCTCAGACGCTCTCCCATAACGCCACGGCCCGTGCCTGAGGTTCTGGGGCTGAAGGGAGGAGCTTCTCCAGTGCTCCGTCCATCGGTCCATCTGGATGGGCTGAGAGTTGATGGTTCATGCTGAGCTCCAGCCCCGCAGGGTTGCAGGTCTGTGGTTCACAGGAGGGGAGCCTGGTTCTCCGCTGAGGTGGCGTTATGAGGAGAGAGAATAAAGTCGACAGGAACTATAGAGAAGGACCTGTGGAACCAGGGGGAAAGCGGGAAAGTGCATGAAAGACACGCCTGGTGCAGTAGCGTGGGGGCCTGGCAGACCTCAGGGCTCAAGCCCAGGGAAAGCCGGAGCAGTTGTCAGTGAGGAGCTAGGACCCGTCTGGGAGGTGGGAAGGGCCCGTGTTCTCTCCCACCACAAAACAAACAAACACCATGCACACACAGAAAAATCTTGTTTATAATCCGAGTTGCCATGAAAGTGCTCCTATCCTCCACTTGCTTATGATTTAACATCTCAGCAGCCGGCTGAGCCCCCAGGGGACACCT
>NW_011889549.1:0-1897 GCF_000151845.1 Pteropus vampyrus | reverse complement strand
CGGTCTCAGTCCTAGCTCTGAGTGACAGCCCTGGAGGCCCAAGCAGCACAAGTGTCCAGTCCCCGGCTGCACAAGGGCCTCACTGCAGGCGACACAGGCTCTCTGCTTACTTTTTCCCAGCGCCCAGCCACGAGGAGGAGAAACGCACACGGCCTATCTTAGCCCATTCAGGCTGCTTCAGCAGGATATCACACACTGGGTGCCTTGTAAGAAGAAATTTGTTTCTCACAGTCTGGAGGCTAGAAATCCAAGATCAGGGCACCGGCACGGTCCAGTGAGGGCCCATGTCGAGGTCACGGACTTCCCGCTGTGTCCTCACATGGCAGAAGGGGCAGAGGATCTCTCTGGGGTCTCTTTTCTAAGGGCATTAACCCCGTTCATGTGGGCTCCACCCTCAGGACCGAATCGCCCCTCAAAGGCCCCGCCTCCTAATACCACACATTGGGGGTTAGGATTCCAACATGGATTTTGGGGGGATGCAGACAGTCCACAGCATGGTCCTGTGTGCTGCAGGCACAGGTTGGGACTTTGGGACAAGGCCTGGGAGCCTTCTGAGGGTTCTTTATCGCCAAACCTTGGCATGACAGAAGAGGATACTGAGGAACAGAAGGGGACAGATGGCAGCCACGGCGAGAACATGGGGCTTTTGGCCCCTGGGTTTTTCTGGGCCCCAGAACCATGCTGCCTGAAATGGCGCCCTTGCTGTGTGTTGAGCATTTGAACTGAGTGAAGGAGGAGCAGCCTGATGTCTTGTGTCCTTTCTTTTCTAGGTGAATCTTCCAAAATGTGGCAGCTGTTGACCACTCTCAGCTGCCTTGTGGTGCTGACCAGTGCCCGGAACAGGCCAAACTTCCCGCCCCTGTCAGACGAGCTGGTCAACTATGTTAACAAGCGGAACACTACATGGAAGGTGGGCTGTGGGGGCTGTTTTCCTGCGTGTGTTCCCTCCAAGGGTCGGTCTGTACACCCTGACTCCCAGCAGAGGCGGCCGTAGCTGTGGCCCATAGGACAGTTTGTCCTGGACAGCTGACAATCTGATTCAGAGTCACAGCCGCTCAGGACCATACCTACCTCCTCTCTGCCCCCTCGGGGGTGTGTGTGCGTGTATCTGTGGCATGTATATGAGTGTGCATGGAAGTGCACGGGGATCAACAAGCTGGGTACTCTGTGAGCCCCTCCGTGGTAGGTGTTAGGGCTCATCAGTACTAGCAGCTCCTCGATTCTGCCCAGCCCTGAGGCCTGGGACTGCAGAAACCAGGAAATGAGGAATAGGCCACGGTCAGGGCTGCGGGAGGAGGGTCTCTCCTGACCTCTGCAAATGGTAGCAGATCGGAGAAGACACCCACTGATGTAAGAGCTGCACACTGCCTGTGAGCTCCCTCCGGGCCGGTCCCAGCCTGCTCTACAGAGTGCTGTCATGAAATACCATACATTGGGTAGCTCATAACAAATTTATTGCTTGCAGTTCTGGAAGCTGGAAATATAGGATCAGGGTGCTGGCATGGTTGGGTTCTGCTGAGGGCCTTCTCAGGTTGCACATGGTCGACTGTGTCTGTCGTCATGGGGCAGGGTGGGGCAAAAGAGCACTCTGGGGTCTCCTTTATGGGGGCACTGATCCCACTCAGGAGGGCTCCACCCTTAAGACCTAAGCACCTCCCAGAGGCCTCACCTCCAGATACCATCACATTTCAGGTTGGGCTTCAACATAAATTCTGGGGAACACAAACATTTGGTCTATAGCAGTACCCCACCCGCCTTGCTCTGTTGAGTTGGGAGGGATACCTGGCTTTGTCAGGCCTCGCGTGTGGGCGGCATGCACATTCACATCCCCCATCCCTGGAACACCCCCTCCGTGGGGGGCGGTGACCACTGTGGGTGGGTTCTCTTCCAGGCTGGA
>NW_011889548.1:73311-73668 GCF_000151845.1 Pteropus vampyrus | reverse complement strand
TGTACCACATAGTGATTAGACATTTATATAATTTATGAAATAATCACCCCAATGAGTCTAATACCCATCTGACACCATACATAGTTATTACAATACTATCGACTATATCCTCTATGCTGTATTTTCCATCCCAGTTACTGTTTTAATAACTGGCAATTTGTACATCTTAATCCCTTTCCCTTTTTCACCCATCTCAGAACTGTTTTCTTTCTCTTCCACCTTTGTGGAGAGGATTCGGGGTTAGCAGATCTTGTTTTTAATGATATTTCTCCAACAGTATATGGTTCTATGCAATTTTATCACACATGTAGATTTGTGTAATTGCCAACATCAAGGTACAGAATGATTCTTTTAACA
>NW_011889548.1:65785-73261 GCF_000151845.1 Pteropus vampyrus | reverse complement strand
ATATTTCTCCAACAGTATATGGTTCTATGCAATTTTATCACACATGTAGATTTGTGTAATTGCCAACATCAAGGTACAGAATGATTCTTTTAACACAAAGCTTCCTTTGCTAACCCTTTACAGGCATACCTCAGATATATTGTGGATTTGGCTCCAGACCACCACAATAAAGCAAATATCACAAGAAAGCAAGTCACATAATTTTTTTAGTTTCCCAGTGCAAATAAAAGTTATATTTACACTATACTGTAGTCTATTAAGTGTGCAATAGCATATGTCTAAAAAACAGGGTATATATCTTGATTAAAAATTTTATTTTTGCTGAAAAATGCTAACCATCATCTGAGCCTTCAGAGGGTCATAATCTTTTTGCTGGTGGAGGGTCTTGCTTCACTGCTGATGGCTGCTGACCGATCTGGGTGGTAGTTGCAGAAGGTTGGAGTGGCTGTGGAAACTTGGTAAAATAAAACAACAATGAAGTTTGTTACATTGACTGACTCTTCTTTTCATTAACGATGTCTCTGTAGCATGCTACACTGTTTGATAGCATTTTACCTACAATAGAACCTCTTTTAAAATTGGAGTCAATCCTCTCAAATCCTGCCACTGCTTAGCAACTAAGTTTATATAATGTTCTACATCCTTTGTTGTCTTTTCAACAATCTTTACAGCATCTTCACCAGGAGTAGATTCCATCTCAAGAAACCACTTTCTTTGTTCATCCACTAGAAGCAACTCCACATGTGTCAAAGTTTTATCATGAGATTGCAGCAATTCAGTCCCATTTTTAGCCTCCATTTCTAATTCTAGTTCTCTTGCTATTTCCACATCTGCAGTTACTTCCTCCGCTGAAGTCTTGAACCCCTCTAAGTCATCCATGAGGGTAGGAATCATCTTCTTTCAAACCCCTGTTAATGTTGATATTTTGACCTCTTCCCATGAACTATAAATGTTCTTAATGTCATCTAGTATGGCAAATCCTTTCCAGAGGATTTTCAGTTTACTTTGCCCAGATTTGTCAGAGGAATCACTATCTATAGCAGCTATAGCCTTACAAAATGTACCTCATAAATAAGACTTGAAATTCAAAATTACCCCTTGCTCCGTAGACTGCAGAACGTGTGTTGTGTTAGCAGACATGAAAACAACATTAATCACAAATACATCTCCATCAGAGCTCTTGAGTGAGAGGTGCATTACCAACGAACACTAATATTTTGAAAGGAATCTTTTTCTGAGCAATAGGTGTCCAGGGTGAGCTTAGTATATTCAGTACATTATGATATAAACAGATGTGCTGTCATCCAAGCTTTGTTGTTCCATTTATAGAGCACAGGTAGAGTAGATTTAGCATAATTCTTAAGAACCCTCGGATTTTCAGAATGGTATCTGAGCATTGGCTTCAACTTAAATCAGCAGCCCCTAACAAGAAAGTCAGCCTGTCCTTTGAAGCTTTGAAGCCAGGTATTGACTTCTCCCCAGCTATGAAAGTCCTAGATGGCATCTTCTTACAATTTAAGGCTGTTTCATCTACATTGAAAATCTGTCATTCAGTGTAGCCACCTTTATTAATTATCTCCGCTAGATTTTCTGAATAACTTGCTGCAGCTTCTACGTCAGCACTTGCCTTGTACTTTTATGATTTGGAAACAGCTTCTTTCCTTAAACCTCATGAACCAACTTCTGCTACTTTCAAACTTTTCTTCTGCAAATATTTCACCTCCCTCAGCCTCCATAGAATTTAAGGGAGTTAGGGACTTGTTCTAGGGTAGGATTCGGCTTAAAGGGAATGTTGAGGCCGATTTGATTTTTCCGGACTACTAAAACTTTCTCCATATCAGCAATAAGGTTGTTTTGCTTTCTTATCATTTGTGTGTTCACTGGAGTGGCACTTCTAATTTCTTTCAAGAACTTTTCCTTTGCGTTCACAACTTGGCTAACTGGCACAAGAGACAGCTTTCGGCTTATCTTGGCTTTTGATGTGCCTTCCTGACTAAACGTAATCATTTCTTGCTTTTGATTTAAAGTGAGAGATTCACTTGAACACGTAGAGGCCATTGTAGGGTTATTAACTGGCCTAATTTGAGTATTTTTGTGTCTTAGGGAATAGAGAAGCCCAGGGAGAGGGTGAGAGATGGGAATGGCTGGTGGAGTCATCAGAACACACGTGACACTAAATTCGCCCTTTGTGTCACTTCAAAGCAATTACAATAACATCAAAGATAACTGAATAACATCAAAGATTAATGATTACAGATTATCATAACAATATAATAATGATGAAAACAGTTTGAAATATTGTGAGAATTACCAAAATGTGACATAGAGACATAAAGTGAGAAAATACTGTTGGAGAAATGGTGCCAATAGACTTGCAGAATGCACGGTCACCACAAACCTTCAATTTGTAAAATAACACAGTATCTGTGAAGAGCAATAAAACGAGGTATACCTGTATAGCTGCACCAAACTCCCCGTCTCTTCTCCCAAGCCTTGGCAACCACCAATCTGTTCTCTATATCTATAATTTTTTCATTTCTAGAATGTTATATAAATAAAATCATACGCCACATTTTTTTCACTCGGAATACTTTTTTTGAGATCCATCCAAGTTGTTGCGTATATCAATAGTCCTTCCTTTTTATTGTTGAGTGGTATTCCATGATATAAAGGCATCACAGCTTTTTTAACCATGCATTTGTTGAGGACATTAGGTGGTTTCTAGTTTTGGGCTATTAAAAATACAGCTGCTATAAACATTTGTGTACAGCTTTATTTCTGAACAATTTTCTTTTCTCTAGGATACATGTCTGCGCTGCAGTTGTTGGTTCATTTAATAAGTGTGGGTTTAATTTTATAAGAAAGATAAACTGCCAACCTATTCCTAGAGGGGCTGTGCCAGTTTCTGTTACATTCCTACCAGTAATATCTGAATGAGCCAGTGTCTCCAAATCCTTGTCAACATTTGGTGTTACTATTTTTTATTTTAGTCATTTTGATAGATGTGGAGTGATATCACGTTGTGGTTTTAATTTTTATTTATCTGATGGCTCATAATGTTGAACATCCTTTCATGTGTTCACTTGCCATCTGTAAATCCTTTCCAGTGCAATGCTGAACATGCCTTTAGACCATTTTTAATTAGAGTTTTCATTTTGTTGCTGGGTTTTGAGACCTTTTAAAATACATTCTAGGTACAAATCTTTTGTTAGATTTGTAACTTGTAAATATTTTATCTGAGTTTGTAGCTTGTCTTTTCATTTTATTAACAAATTCCATTACAGAGAAGATAATTTTTAACTTTGGTGAGGTTCCATTTGTCAACTTTTTTCTTTTATGGATTGTACTTTTGGTGCTAAGTCTGTGTAGTGCTGCTAGGTCCTAAAGATTTTTCCTTTGTTTTTTTTTTCCTAAAAGTTTCATAGTTTTACATTTTACATGTAAGTCCTTGACCCGTTCTGAGTTAATATTTGTGTAAATGTGAGAGTTAGGTCAAGGTTTTTTGTTTTGGTCTGGTTTTTACCTGTGAATGTCCAATTGCTTCAGCACCAACCTTCCTCCATTAAATTACTTTTGCACATTTGTCAAAGATCAGTTAAGCATACTTGTGTGGATCTATTTCTGAGCTCCCTATTCTCAATGTGCCGTTAATCCACATTTCTCTCCACCAACACCACACTGCGTTGATTATTATAGCTACACAATAAACCTTGACACTTCTTGTGTCACAATTCCTTCCACTTTATTCTTTTCCAGAATTGTTTTAGCTATTCTATGTCCTTTGCCTTTTCAAATCAATTTTAAAATAAGCTTGTCTATGTCTGCAAAAATCCTTTCCGGGGGTTTTTAAAGAAATTGTGCTAAACCCGTAAATAATTGGTGAGAACTATTTACTATGTTGAGCCTTCCAATTTATGAACACAGTGTGTCTCTCCATTTATTTATATCTTTTTTGATTATTTTCATCAGCATTTTGCAATTTTCAATGTAAAGATCCTGTACATGATTTATTAGTTTTATACCTAAATACATCATTTTCTTTGGAGTAATTGTAAATGGTGTTATATTTTTAACTTTGTTTTCCACATGTTTATTGTTACCATATGAAAATGTGATTGACTTACTGCATGTTGACTTTATATATTGTGATGTTTCTGAATTCATTATTAGTTCAAAAAGGGCTTTTCTTTTTTAGATTATCCTGGAGTTTTTACATAGATAATCATTTCATCTATGAATAAGAACACCTTTATTTCTTTGTTTTTAATCTACATGTCTTATTTTTTTTTCTCGCCTATTGCACTATCGAGCTAATGTCACTGTGGTTTTAGTTGATATGTCTGCTAAGCCTCTCTCTTTTTTAAAATAAATTTTTATTTTAGAATAGCTTTAGATTCACAGAAAATTTGCAAAAATAGTAGTTTCCCCTACTCCTTACTGTTAACATCTCACATTAATCTGGACACTTGTCACAACTAATGAATCAATATTGATATATCATTAATTAATATCCATAATTTGTTAAGATTTTCTTAGTTTTTACTTAATGTCTTTTTTACATTCCAGGATCCCAGTCAGGACACCTCATATTTCTTTAGGCTTCTCATAGTCATGACAGTTTCTCAGACACTTTCCTTGTTTATGATGACTTCGACAGGGTACAGGTCAGATATTTTGTAGAATGACTCAATTGGAATGTCTGTTTTTTTCTCAGAGTTAGACAAGAGTTACTAGGTTATAGGGAAAAGATCATAGAGGTAAAGTGCCATTCTCATCACATCATCACATCCTATCAAGAATCCAAACTATTGACATGATTTATCACTATTGATGTTGACATTGATCACCTGGTTGAGGTAGTGTTCGTAGAATGTCTTCACTGTAACTCTCCCACTCCAGCAGTGAGAAAACTGGTTCCCACACCTACCATCAATTTACTTAATTTTCCAATTAGTAAGATCACTTTTAATCAAAAGAGGCATGCAGACAGTCCCTCAGATTCCTTGAAACTGATACAAGGCAAGAAATGTTATCTACTCACAATTTCCCAAGTGAAATCCCCTCAAATGCCCCACAGTTTTATTTCATTATCTTCAATCTATCTCATTACCGAAGTTGCTTAGTAACTTAGAGAATGAGTATACTCGGAGCTAACAGTGAACTTGGAAAGTTTGTGTGCTATGCCGACATTCAAATTTTTGGCATTTCCATAAAATTCACAAAATTTCCTATTTGGTTATAAAAGTGAATCTAAACCTTACTCTGCAGAAATTTAACTACTCTTTCCCCTGGGTAAAACTATTTTTGTAATTTATTCTTATAACCTACAGTCTGTTATGCTTATGTGGGTATCCAAATAGTCTAAAATTCTTTTGTTTCTTATTATGTGTAAGTCTGTGTTTGAAGATCCTGAGCCTTAAAGGAAACCAGAACAGGTAACCGACGTCAAGTAGAAGTCTTGACCGAGACCTTCCCTCTGGAAATGCACCACACCATGACCACACTGCAAACCAGACTGGAAAGAAGGACATGCACATGGGACAAATGATAATAGTCACTCCCCAGAAAAGACTCACAGTTCAGTCAAATGAACCAACAGTCAGGAAGTTAGTTATCTTAGCTCTTACTGTTCTTCCTTAGGTAAAAGCATTCTCAAAAACAAGTACATTGTCCCTTTTATTTTCCCACAGCATCTTTCTATCTCCTTTCCTCCTGCTGCCAAAATGTCTCAAATGCATTTTTAAGTCGTTTAAAAAAGTTGAACAAAAGAGGCATATTTATCTAGTATCTTTATCCTGTGAGCAAAGGACAGAAAGTTGTCACTATAGAAATGAAAGGGTAGATGGCTCGAAGCACTGAAAGACTTCAGAAGGCTCAAGGCTTTAATGCCAACAGAAGGACATCCAGGGGGCTGGAGATACACCCTTTGGAGAGGAAGCTTGAAAACAGTCTGTGAACAGCCATTCACTCCTCCAAATCTAGAATAGACATCTTCTAAACCCAAATTAACATAACATTCCCGTTCTAATTTCCAATGTACCTCGGAACATAAAGTGAAAGTGCACACATATGATTAAGTTCTGAGCTCAAAATTTCAAATGAGTGGCTTTATTGGGGGATTGAGGGGTCTCCCTTGTGCAGTGCTGAGATCAGCTACATGCATATTGATAGGAAAGAGCAGGATACAGCAAAGCAGCTGCAGAGGAGAACCATTCCTAGAACAGAATGCTCTTTGTTCTGTGGTGTGCAATCAAGAAAAGAAATGGGGTGGCCTGTGTGAAACCTTTCTGTGGTGCTTATACAGTTCACCACCTCTGTGCCTTCCTGACTGACCTCCATGAAGAACCCGTGCTCAAATCTGGACCGGAACAGGCCCTCATTGGAAGACAATTCAGAAAAGTCAGCCTCAGCATTGTTGAAGGCATCATTAACTCCTGCATGCCAAGAACAGACCCTATACTGCAGTTTTCTTCATTGTCCTTTGTACCTAGGCTTTGTCCACTTGCTGAGCTTTTCATGCGTAAGCTCATTTTCCATCTGAAAGAAGAGAGGAGAGAATGTCAGGGTCCGGATGGGCCAACCACTCAGGCCTACACTGCTTCCTCATGTAATTGCCCAGGACCATGGCACTGGGGTCCTCTTTCCATGACCTAAGGCTTTGCAGAGGTTCAGACAAACACAGCCACTATAACTTTTTGAGTCTCTTGGTTTAATAATAAAAAACGAAGTAATGTCAAACTTTAGGATAGGTTTTAAAATTTTATAGTTAATGAATGCGTTTTAAAATGCAATGCAATATAATTGTACAATCCCCAAGTTAACTATGGGATTTATAAAACATCGTTATGTACTTTTTTTTAATGGAATATGAGCTTATATTTTATAATTAAAGTATTTTCTGTCTGTCTTTTCAGTGTATCATCTCTGTGACTCTGCAAATAACCTCATTAGGAAATAATTTCAACAGTTTAACTTTGAGGCCCAAAATAGATGGTCCTGTAAGAAACTGCTGCCTGACATCTCATGGCCTAGAAACTATATCAGTTTCCCAAGTAACATGACATTAGCTCCCATTGGTCACCTGTAGGCAGGTGTTTAGTTGTCAGTGACAGGTCAAAAAGGAGTTGAAGCTAAAGAATATTTGTTTCCTGTAACTCAAGCTATTTTAAGATGATAGTAAAGTTGATTTGAAATAATTTATTAGTTACTAATTGGTAATAGGTTGTATTTTTATGTATTATTGACTACTCTGAATCTATTCATAAATTGTTGTATAGCTGACAGTAAAGACTTTCTCATCTTATTGGCATAGAATTTAGCCTACATCTTTGACACTATCAGCAGTTTTGCTTCTAATATTTGGGTAATTTTAAAGCGGTAAGAGGCTTTGTTGTTGATATTTTTTCTCTCAGAATGAAAGTGAAGCTTGGTCCAAAAAGTTTGTGTTGTGATGAAATGGTCAAAAAATTTATACAA
>NW_011889548.1:61866-65360 GCF_000151845.1 Pteropus vampyrus | reverse complement strand
GCGTAAGCTCATTTTCCATCTGAAAGAAGAGAGGAGAGAATGTCAGGGTCCGGATGGGCCAACCACTCAGGCCTACACTGCTTCCTCATGTAATTGCCCAGGACCATGGCACTGGGGTCCTCTTTCCATGAGCTAAGGCTTTGCAGAGGTTCAGACAAACACAGCCAATATAACTTTTTGAGTCTCTTGGTTTAATAATAAAAAACGAAGTAATGTCAAACTTTAGGATATGTTTTAAAATTTTATAGTTAACAAATGAATGCTTTTTAAAATGCAATGCAATATAATTGTACAATCCCCAAGTTAACTATGGGATTTATAAAACATCGTTATGTACTTTTTTTAATGGAATATGAGCTTATATTTTATAATTAAAGTATTTTCTGTCCGTCTTTTCAGTGTATCATCTCTCTGACTCTACAAATAATCTCATTAGGAAATAATTTCAACAGTTTAACTTTGAGGCCCAAAATAGATGGTCCTGTAAGAAACTCTGCTGCCTAACATCTCATGGCCTAGAAACTATATCAGTTTCCCAAGTAACATGACATTAGCTCCCATTGGTCGCCTGTAGGCAGGTGTTTAGTTGTCAGTGACAGGTCAAAAAGGAGTTGAAGCTAAAGAATATTTGTTTCCTGTAACTCAAGCTATTTTAAGATAATAGTAAAGTTGATTTGAAATAATTTATTAGTTACTAATTGGTAATAGGTTGTATTTTTATGTATTATTGACTACTCTGAATCTATTCACAAATTGTTGTATAGCTGACAGTAAAGAGTTTCTCATCTTATTGGCATAGAATTTAGCCTACATCTTTGACACTATCAGCATTTTGCTTCTAATATTTGGGTAATTTTAAAGCGGTACGAGGCTTTGTTGTTGATATTTTTTCTCTCAGAATGAAAGTGAAGCTTGGTCCAAAAAGTTTGTGTTGTGATGAAATGGTCAAAAAATTTATACAAGGAAGGGAGCTAACTGTGTACTATTAGATTTTCAGAAAAAACGAACAACTAACATTTTTTGAAATAAACTCATAAGGCATTTCCAGGAAAATAAGGGTCAGGAACACTATCGTCACTTTACTTACATAGATACTCTTCAAAGAAAGGCCAGTTGTTTTACATAAAAGAAACAGTGAGATGTTTTTTTAACAGTGTCTACCAGCCTGTGCCACAGAACAAGAGATTCTTCTTGGAGCACAAAGGTACCTCTAGGAACTCTGGCAGATACTGGGGCCAGAGGAAGACAGGCTAGAGGAGGCATAAGGCAGTGTCCCAAAATTTTATATAAAGAAAATAGCATTGACTGTGTTGTCTCGTTGTTTTAGCCAGGGAGAGGAGACAGCGGGCTCTGGGCAGGGTTTGGGGAGCAAGAGAGGAACTGCCTTGCGGCAAGGAGAGGATGGGAGGTGATGTGGAGAGAGGGTCTACTGAGTGGCAGCCTGAGCCAGGCTGGAAAGATCTCTGATTATTGAAAAGTGAACAAAGTAGCAGCACAAACATCTTTTCAAAAAGTTTTCTCAGGTGAGGATGTAGAGAAACTGGAACCTTTGTGCACTGTCGGTGGGAATGTAAAATGGTGCAGCTGCTTTGGGGAACAGCATAGCACTTCCTCAAAAAATTAAATATAGAAATACCATATGATCCAGCAATTTCACTTCTGCATATAGACCCTAAAGAATTAAAACAGGGTCTTAAAGAAATATTCATACACCCATGTTCGTAGCAATATTATTCGCAATAGCCAAAAGGTGGAAACATGTACAACCATCACTGCCATCCATCCACAGTACTCTTTTCCTCTTGCAGAACTGAAACGCTGTACTCATTAAACAATAATGCGTATCTCCCCTCCCCCAGCCCCTGGCAATCACCATTCTACTTTCATATTTATATTCTACTGTCTATGAAGGATATATGGACAAAATGTGTCCTTTGAAGGATGAATGGACAAAATGTGGCATAGAATACAATGGAATAGTCTTCAGGATTAAAAAGGAAGGAAATTCTGACACATGCTATGACCTGGATGGATCATGATGCTAAGTGAATTAAGCCAGTGACAAAAGGACAAATACTGTATGATTTCATTAATATGAGATACCTAGAGCAGTCAGATTCATGGGACTGGCAAGAAATATTCAAAGTTATAAAAAAACAAGACTCTACAACCACAAATAATCTATCCAGCAAGGCTTTCTATTAAAATGGAAGGTGAGATAAAGAGCTTCCCAGACAGGAAAAAGCTGAAGGAATTCATCACCAACAAGCCGGTATTACAAGAAACGTTAACGGGATTTCTATAAAAAGAGAAGGGGTAAAACAGAAAATAGAGATAACAGATATGAATAATAAAATGGCAGTAACAATGTACCTAGCAGTAATCACTTTAAATGTAAACAGATTAAACGCTCCAATCCAAAGACATAGGATAGCTGAATGGATAAGAAAACAAGACCCATGCATATGCTGTCCACAAGAGACCCACTTCAGATCAAATGACACTCACAGACTGAAAGTAAAGGGCTGGAAAAAGATATTTTATGCAAACGGAAATTTTTTAAAAACCCAGGGTAGCAATACTTACATCAGATAAAATAGATTTTAAAACAAAGGCTATAATAAGAGACAAAAAAGGCATTACATAATGATAGAGGGATCGATAAATCAAGAGGACATAACCCTAGTAAACATATACGCACCCAACATAGGAACACCTACATACATAAAGCAATTATTGACTGACATAAAAGGAGAGATTAATAGTCATACACCTATAATAGGAGATTTTAACACCCCATTGACACCAATGGACAGATCTTCCAGGCAAAGAATCAACAAGGAAACAATGGGCCTAAAAGACACACCAGACCTGATGGATTTAATAGGTATTTTCAGAGCATTTTACCCTAAAGCAGCAAAATATACATTCTTTCAAAGTGCACATGGAACATTTTCTAAGATAGACCACATGTTAGGTCACAAAACAAGCCTCAATACATTTAAGAAGATTGAAATCATATTAACCATCTTCACTGATCACAATGGTATGAAACTAGAAATCAACTACAAGAAGAATACTGGAAAATACACAGACACATGGTGTATAAACAATGCTGCTAAATGACATGCTGCTAAACAATGAATGGATTAGTAATGATATCAAAAGATACCTAGAGACAAATGAAAATGAAAACACAATGACTCAAAATCTATGGGACACAGAGAAAGCAATCCTAAGAGGGAAATTCATAGCAATACAGGCCTACCTCAGAAACAAGAAAAAGCTCAAATAAACAATCCAACCTTACACTTAAAAGAACTAGAGAAAGAACAGCAAACAAAGCACAAAGTGAATAGAAGGAAGGAAATAATAAAGATTAGAGTGGAAATAAATGAAATAGAGTCTAGAAAGACAATCACGAGATTAATGAAACCAAGAGCTGGTTCTTTGAAAGGATAAACAAAATTAACAGACTCTTAGCCAGACTTGTC
>NW_011889548.1:59925-61816 GCF_000151845.1 Pteropus vampyrus | reverse complement strand
TAGAGACAAATGAAAATGAAAACACAATGACTCAAAATCTATGGGACACAGAGAAAGCAATCCTAAGAGGGAAATTCATAGCAATACAGGCCTACCTCAGAAACAAGAAAAAGCTCAAATAAACAATCCAACCTTACACTTAAAAGAACTAGAGAAAGAACAGCAAACAAAGCACAAAGTGAATAGAAGGAAGGAAATAATAAAGATTAGAGTGGAAATAAATGAAATAGAGTCTAGAAAGACAATCACGAGATTAATGAAACCAAGAGCTGGTTCTTTGAAAGGATAAACAAAATTAACAGACTCTTAGCCAGACTTGTCCAGGAAAAAAGAAAGAGCACTCAAATAAAATCAGAAATGAAAGAGGAAAAACAACCATGGACTTTAAAGAAATACAATGGATCATAAGAAAATATTATGAGCAATCATATGCCAACAAATTGGACAATCTGGAAGAAATGGACACATTCCTAGAAACATACAATCTCTCAAGAATGAGTCAAGAAGAAACAGAAAATCTGAGCCAACTGATTACCACCAATGAAATAGAATCAATCAGCAATCAAAAACCTCCCCCAAAAAACAAAAGTCCTGGATCAGTTGGCTTCATAGGTGAATTTTACCAAACAGTCGAAGAATTGTCACCTATTCTTGAACTATTCCAAAAAATTCAAGAAGAGAGAAGGCTTCCTAACTCCTTTTATGAGGCCACCATTACCTTGATTCCAAAACCAGACACAGAGATTACAAAAAAAGAAAACTATAGACTGATATCTCTTATGAACATTGATGCAAAAATCCTCAACAGCATATTAGCAAACAGAATTCAGCAATACATTAAAAATACCATACACCATGACCAAGTTGGATTTATTCCTGGGATGCAAGGTTGGTACAATATTCTCAAATCAATTAATGCGATACACCACATTAACAGATCAAAAGATAAAAACCATGTGATCATATCAATAGATGCAGAAAAAGCGTTCGACAAAATCCAGCATCCATTTATGATAAAAACTCTCAGCAAAGTGAGAATAGAGGGAACATAACTCAACATACTAAAGGCCATATATGACAAACCTACAGCTAACATCATACTCAATGGGGAAAGGCTAAAAGTATTTTCTTTAAGATCAGAAACAAGACAAGGATGCCTACTTTCACCACTCCTCTTTAACATCGTATTGGAAGTCTTAGCCACAGCAACAAGACAAGAAAAAGAAGTAAAAGGCATCCAAATTGGAAAGTAAGAAGTAAAACTCTCGTTATTTGCTGATGACATGATACTATATAGAGAGAACCCTCAAGATTCCACCAAAAAACTGTTAGAATTGATCAATGAATTCAGTAAAGTAGCAGGTTACAAAATAACTATTCAGAAGTCAGTGGCATTCTTATACACCAATGATGAACTTTCAGAAAGAGAAATTAAGAAAACAATTTCATTTACAATTGCATCTGGGAATCAAATTAATCCCTTGGTAAAAGATCTGTTTCAGAAAGTTATAAGTCATTGAAAAAAGAAATTGAAGAAGATACAAATAAATGGAAGCATATACTGTGCTAATGGGTAGGAAGAATCAACATCATTAAAATATTTGGCCATACTACCCAAAGCAATCTATAGATTCAATGCAATCCCTATCAAAATACCAAAGGCATTTTCAGAGACATAGAATAAGCAATCCTAAAATTTATATGGAACCATAAAAGACCCTGAATAGCCACAGCAATCTTGAGAAAGAAGAACAAAGTTGGAAGTATTACACTACCTGATATCAAACTATACTACAAGTCTACAGTATTCAAAACAGCATGGTACAGCAAAGGAAACCATCAACAAAACAAAAAGACAACTGAATGATTGAGAGAAGTTATTCACTAATGA
>NW_011889548.1:57342-59448 GCF_000151845.1 Pteropus vampyrus | reverse complement strand
ATATGATTTCACTTATATGCAGAATCTAAGGAACAGAAAGAACAAACTAATCAAAAACAGACTCATAAATATAGTGGACAATTTGGTGACGGACAGAGGGGAGGGAGCTTGGGAAGCAGGGAGAATGGGGTGAAGGTTTAAAGAAGTACAAATCAGTAGTTGATAGATGGTCATGAGGATGGGGAGCATGGCATAGTGGATGCAGTTAGCATTAATATGTTGGCTAGGTGGAAAGTCAGGGGAGGGAGGGAGCAACTGGGGGGATCGTTTTATGAACCATATAGATGTCTAACCACTGTACTGTATATTTAAAACTAATTAAAATAAAATAAAATAAAATAAAATAATAATAATAATAATAATAATAATAATAATAATAATAAAAGGCCAAATGAGAGGCAACAAGCATTTACTTGAGAACCAAAAAGATAGCTATTCAGGAAGCACCGATTCGGGCAGAAACCCAAATAGTGTTCTAATTAGGAGATTTATGAGAAATGGAAAGGAAACAATTATATCAATGAAGGGGAATAATTAAATCAGTAGAAGGAAGGTATTTGAATAAGTGCATATAAACTAACACAGTGATGTTATTTCTGGGGGATATTTTCAATTTTTAGTCAAGTAGTCATCAGTCCAGTAGTTATAACAACATCTTCTATAAAGCAAAATCAAGATTAGACTATAATAAAAATAAAAGCATTTATTTGAGCAAAAAGAGCTGCAGCCTAGGAGACACAGATTCTGGTAGCAACATAAATAGTGTTTCACTGCAACAAAGGAAAGGCTGCTTTTTGCAGAGAAACTTCCTACCCATTCTTCCCATCTTTATCCGTTCATGCAAATGTTTCCAAATCGTGCAATTCTGGTTGGTCAGGGCAGGTAATAGTCTAATGGCTGGAGGGTAACTTGGCCACGCAAGGCGAAACTGCCTTGCAGTGGTCCACTCAGGTGGTGTAAACAGTCAGGGTGCTGCAGGAAGTTCAGTTTGTGATTTTCCCAAGGGTGCAAGGTTTGTGAGAAGCCCTGATCAGCAAAGAGCTGCTAGGCTCTAGTTTAAATATAGGCCCATTTAACCACAGGGTGTCCATCTTGACAGATATATTTCTTCTGGGGGTTTACACTACTTCTTGTTATCTTTGAAAACAGTTGTTTGGGTCACAATGCTGCTTTAGGCTCAGTCCAAAGGTTATTTTGTCCTGTTTTAACATTCCAAAGTTTTGAGGTATAAGACATGAGATGAGATGACAGCTCTGACTCCATTTTAAAGTGGTTCCATTTATATTATTTTTTTACAATTGGAAGTGTTAATTCACCAACTATTGAATAAAAGCTTTTTGTGCCAAGCCCCTCTGCAGCGTTGGACAAGATGGGTGCTGACCCTGCCCTCATGGAGCAGACCACCGAGTGGGTGGGAATTTAAATGAACTCATGGGTAGAACAGAGCACTATGAGAATTGAGTGGGAGGGCTGGGAATTATAGGAACACATGGTTGGGGGCCCAATTTAGCCAGAAAGTTCGTGGGCCTTCCTGAGGAAAGGGTCTATAAGTTGAAACATGGAACAACAAATATAAACAAGTGGCTATGAAATATTTTCCTGTTTGCATGAAGGGCTTACTAAAAATAGCCCAGAATTAAATTCTTGAGGTGGAAGGAGAGATTACTGCTTAGAAGGGAGAAAGGAACATGAAAATTTCCCCTTAATTTGGGCTCAGCTGTGTTTACAGTCAACAAGGGAAGGGTATAGATATTAGGCCTTAAGAATTCTATCTTTGTCTCCTCCCTCTTCATCTCTCCTTTTTCCTCCATCTTTCTTTCCTTCCTTCCTTTCTTTTGCCATGCAACTAGAAAAAGAGGCAGCTCTGACTCAAGGTCTGCAAAAAATGGTTGGTTTTATTTTGTTTTATCCAGTTAACTGCAGGCAGCTTCCTGGTCAAAATACATTGTCTTCTTAAGCAAACAGAGCACTTTCAAGTTCCCTGATAGGAGTTACCCAAAGCCTTCCCTAACTCTGGTTCAGCCCTTCTCACCTCTCCCCACACCCAAATCAGCTGCTGTCCAGTTGCGCGATCATACTCTGAACCAGGGCTACAGTTGCTTTTAC
>NW_011889548.1:55811-57292 GCF_000151845.1 Pteropus vampyrus | reverse complement strand
CCTTCCTTTCTTTTGCCATGCAACTAGAAAAAGAGGCAGCTCTGACTCAAGGTCTGCAAAAAATGGTTGGTTTTATTTTGTTTTATCCAGTTAACTGCAGGCAGCTTCCTGGTCAAAATACATTGTCTTCTTAAGCAAACAGAGCACTTTCAAGTTCCCTGATAGGAGTTACCCAAAGCCTTCCCTAACTCTGGTTCAGCCCTTCTCACCTCTCCCCACACCCAAATCAGCTGCTGTCCAGTTGCGCGATCATACTCTGAACCAGGGCTACAGTTGCTTTTACGATAAACATTCACAGTGCACTTTTGATTAAAGTGCCAGGAATCAGGTTATGTTCTGGAAAGGAAAAGAATGAACAGTGTTACAGCCTTCAATATTATGTTATACTGTGGATCCTAAACAATGGCCTGAAATTAAGTACAAAAGAAATATGGCTCCGGCCCTTACACGTTTATTCACCACCTCTTCTCTGTCTGTCCCTTCTGTGACCATTTTATGTTTTCTCTTGTTACCAAAATAAAAAGGATTCTTTTGCCTGCATACATCAAAGCCAAATGAGACGTGAGCAGGGGTTTACAGCAAAGAAAGTAAAGGTTTATTTAAGGAAATGGTGCCAAGCCCAGAGACACAGGTGAACTAGTACTCAAAGACTGGCTTCTCAGTGACATATAGGTTACAGATTGTATAGGCAACATCACAAGACACAGCAGTTTAGGGGTTCCAGAGTTGTGTTGGGAGCCGATTGGTCAGAGGTGAGGTAAGGGTATTTAATCATTTCTTCAGGTCTTGAGGACAGTTCTGAGGTCTTTTTGGGAATTACTCTGTCCGGTCTCATGGAAAAGTTGCCAGGGGCTTGTTCCACCTTAGGGCTCAGAAGCTGAAATGTAACTTAGATTGAGATGTAATCTTTAGCCTGCCAGATGTCTAGGCCAGTGACCTTTTAGTTAGGTCCAGCCTATTGCCTTCTGCTGCCTCGAGGGTTGCTGATTATCTGGGGGAAAGGCTGGGTCTCTGAGGGCCATAGACAGAGATATGATATCTAGAACTAGGACTTAAAAATAAATTTAATCAAAGTCATAAGGACCCTTAGTTTCAGTCTCTCCATACCATTGTCCATGTTGATCCCTTGTCTTAGAATGCCCTATCAGATGTTCAGCTCATGAGCCTTTTTCTCGATTTTTTCAGCTTATCTTCCATAATCCTTTGTTGTTTGTCTCTCTCCATAAACAAACACCTAAATTTTAGTCCTTAGTTCTGCCACTTACTACCCATGTGATCTTCTACAAGTTACTAAAACTTTTTGTCCTGAATCCCTCATTTGTAAAATGAAGATAATGGTTCTTGCTTTGCCTATGGCCTAGAATTGTTATAAAAATCAAATATATAGGGGGGAAGGAGGAGGTAGCTGGAGTAAAGGAGGTCAAATATGTGGTGACAGAAAGAAATCTAACTAAGGGAGGTGAACACACAGTATAAATATA
>NW_011889548.1:52594-53936 GCF_000151845.1 Pteropus vampyrus | reverse complement strand
AAGAACATCAGTCACCTTGGCTTACAGCCCACCCATGTGACCTCATTTTACCTTGATATCTTTAAAGGTATCTCCACATGCACTCACATTCTGAAGTACTGGAGATTAGGATATCAATATACACATTTGAGGGGACACAATTCAGCTTATAACAGTACCCCAATGTTTCAAGACAGTTTCTGCATAGGTAGACATAGCCTTGTCTTGCTAATTTTAAAAGACTCTTCTTCTAGTTTTTCATCAAACTGTTTGAACTTCTTTCCTTTGAAGTATATAGTATTAATGAAGACCATTTTTATCAATAAATCAATTGAATTGGTAAGGAATACCTCTAAATTTTTTATTTTTTAAAAAAAGAAATAAAGTTGGTCTAAGTAATACTTAAACACATATGCTGTGATAACACACATAAAGAATATATTATGAACTGAGAATCGACTTCTCAAACTATGGTTATCATGCCTATAAGTCAATTTAATATAAATTGGCTATTGCTATCAAACAGAAATTCTTGAGGTTTTGTAGAGTGTTTGAAACTATTTTGACAATATGGAGTTCAGAGAGTCTGGGCTGGTTGTTGTCTCTGCAAGAAGGCAAATTATAATTATTTTAAAAAGAAGGTAGGAATAAATAGAAAATATTAAATAGTTTATAAAATCGAGAGTATTTATAAAATAAATGAGCAGAGAGTGAAATTGTAGCCGCATCTAGCTTTATGAAGAAAACTTTTCAAGATTGTAGAAATAGAAGAACGAAAAGCATCCTGCCACTCTGGGTGTGGAGAAATTCAAAGTAGGGCTAGGAGGATGGCATAAGGAAAATGACTGGAATGACAATGTGAACAATTGTGGAAGGCGGGGGGTCTAGAATTAGGCACCAATGACCTTACTGGGAACTATCATGAAGCGGGGCTCCTGGGCCTGCTCCAAGCCAGCCCTGCTGCAGTGCCTCTGTGAGCGGTCGATGTCACGGTCAGTCACATCCCAGAGGTTACCCAGAAACAGGAGACAGCCAGCCATGATATACTTGAGCACGATGCCAGCACCCTCCAAGTTTCCATGCACAACCAGGGCTGCATTGCTGCAGCCAAACAGCAGGGCCACTACTCGGCAGCTCAGCCACAGGACAGCCTGCCCATCGCGGAAGCGGGCACCGGCCCCATGCCCTGCATAGATCAGGCATGGATTGCAAGAACTTGAGATAAGTTAATGACATTAATCCTCACAACGCACCCCCTAGAAGGAAGATTCTAACATGATCCCCACTGGATGCTAGGAGCAAGGAGGCTTCTCACAGCTCCCCAGTGGAAGGTTGGCTTGGGCTACTCAATGCAAGAATCACT
>NW_011889548.1:48859-50797 GCF_000151845.1 Pteropus vampyrus | reverse complement strand
AATTAGCTAATATCTTTACTATTTTTAATAAACACGAAAAACTTATTAACTTAAAATTTTGGTTTCTCAAATGTTAGTCTGAAATAAATTCCAAAATAGAGTAATATAAAAAAAATGAAAATTTAAAGATTGTAAAGAAAAATACAGGTAAATATTATCATAATCCTAATGCCGAGAGGACTTTCTAGGCATGACTCCAAAGGAAGAAGGTGTAAAGAAAAGGTGATAAAACTGACTGTTAAAATTAAAAGGTGGCATGGAAATGTATTTATGGATATTGAACAAAGTTCACATGAGATTACGTCAAGTGAAATATTTGTAGGTAGGACATCTCTAGCTTATTTAGCAGCTAAAATAATAAAGATCCAGAAACATGTTATTTTGTGCATCTTTTCTTCTCCTAACCCTATTTTAGCAGACATTAACTAAAATGAGTATCACCAGCAATCTTGCTTGTGGGACATTGTATAAGAATGATCTCTTCTTTCTCAAAGTCTCAGTAAAACAAGGGGGCAGGATGCTCAGAGACACCGTTTTGGATTAAAAGAGTTTTAAGAGACATAATAAAATTTGATGCATAGCCCTTGAATGAATTCATTTTTGAAGAAACGAGCTGTAAAAGATATTTACAGGACCACGAGGAAATTCGAATATGAATTGAGCATGGGAAAATAAGTGTTTATTTGATAAATATAAAGATGGTATTATGGTTATGCAGGAAAACGTTCTTTTTAAAAATAAGAAATGTGTACTGAAAATGTCATGATGTATATAATTCACTAATTTTTTTACAGCAATATCCAATCCACTGTTAAGCCCATCTGTCAAATTTTCCATTTCAGATTTTTCACTTCTAGAATTCTTTTTTCTTTCAGTTTCTATTTCTCTATTGAGTTTCCCCATCTGTTCACTCATCATCTCATGTATTCCTTAAATCCCTTAACATATTTACAAGAGCCGCATTGCAGTCCTGGCTAATTCCAACATTTGTATCATTTTTGTGTGTTTCTATTGACTGCTTTATTCCCCTCCTGGTTATGGGTCATATCAACTTACATTTTAGGATGTTTAATAATTTTTTACTCTATGCTGAACATAGTTGATTATGTTGCCTGCCTTTAAATAGAGTTGAGTTCCGTTCTTACGTGGTGGCTCAGTTTGATGCTGCTGAGGTTAAGTTTTGTTAGAGAGGGTTTAGAATAGCCCTTATTTTAGGGGTTAAGTTAACACAAGTACTAAGGCCAGGGTTTTCTGAAGTCTCAACTAAATGCCCAAGTTGTTCAGCAGAGGTTCCTTAACTCTGGCGGGTCAAAAATCTAACAGTGTCCAGTGCTATGCAACCTGGAATCCCAGTTCAGCCCACATGCTTGCAGCTTAGAATTCAAAGACTAAAGGAAACTTCTACGCATATTTTGGGAGCTACTTTTCTGTGTTTCTCCTTCTTCTGTGGTGCCGTGTCCTGCATGTAATGTAAGTTGTTCCAGCAGCCTTGGCCCCTAGTCTCTGTTTGTTCTGCCCAATGAGACTGCTCCTTTCTGTTTGGGCTCCTCTTCCCTGTGCTGCCATTTGGAAAGTGCCCCAGGCAGAAGATGAAATTCATCTCCCGTGCTGCCCTTATTTCAAAGATCAGAGCCTTGCACTGTCTCCCCAGTACCAGAAAGCAGTTGGTTCATATATCTTGTCCAGTTCTATGGTTAATTATAATGGGAGTGTAAATCCAATACTTGTTACTCCATCTTGGCTAGAACTAGAAGTGACGTCAACTTGCTTATTAACCTCTGAGCCTCTGAGCTAGATCAGTGGTTCTCAAACTTAAGCATGGATCAGAATCCTCTGGAGGATCTCATTCTCAGAGTTGCTGAAGTTGGGAAGGGGTGCTCAAGTATTTCTATTTCTAACACATTCCCAGGTGATTCTAATATTGCTCATACAAAGACC
>NW_011889548.1:45110-46819 GCF_000151845.1 Pteropus vampyrus | reverse complement strand
ACCAGGCAAGGCTGGGCAGTGGTGAAGTATGAGGTGATACTTGTTAAGGGAGGGAGCAATACCAGTGGCAGCTCTCAGAGAACATTTGGTTTCAGAGAGGAAAGATAAGGCCTGTCAGACCTAAAGTACCGCCCCTTTATAGACCCTTCATTTGTAACCACACTTACCCCCACCCCCGCCCCCACCCCAGCACTCAGGACCCTTCCCTTATGCTGCCTTTGGCTGTCCAAATATGCCCTCATAGCAGGCCCCAGGTCCTTGCCTCATTCCCAGGACCCTGCATTAATTAATCAGTGCCTGCCTCTTCCTCCTTCCTGTTCTTTTCTTTATCACATTCCCATTAAAGGTTTCGGTCCTCACTTTCTGCGTCCTTAGCTATGCATTAGGAAAAGAACAATCTGATTAGTTTCAAACCATAAGAGAAGCTACCGTTCACTGAGCCCTTACTACGGTGCACATATTGTGCCAAGTATATCACAGCCCTCATTCTCAAAACCACCCTTGGCATAGGAATCATTACAGATGAGGAAATCGGGTGTGAAAAGCTGTAGTACTTATTTAAAATGTTCCAATTAGTAAGTGGCAGAACAACGGCCAGACCCAGGCAGTCCAGCTGCAGAATTCAGGCACCTAACCACTATGCGGTCCCACAGTTTTGCTGACATATACAGCTGATCAAAATACTCCTGGGGGATCTTGATTTAGGGCATTTCAGGCCACTCAGGGGAGATAGTCTCCTCTGAGTTTTGCTCAGTCCCCAGCCAGAGTATTCTCAAGCCAGGGTCTTCTAGTGCAGGAGTCCCCCACCCCCGGGCCATGGACCAGTACTAGTACGTGGCAGCCCGTTAGGGACAGGGCTGCGAGGGCTGCAAGGGAGTGAAGCTTCATCTGTATTTACAGCCACTCACCAGTGCTAGCATCACCACCTCAGCTCCACCTCAAATCAGCAGGCATTAGATTCTCACAGGAGCACCTGTCACTGGTGCCAAAAAGTTTGCGGACTGCTGTTCTAGAGTGCGCCCCAGCAGGCCTTCCTGCATGCCAAGGCCCTCCTCTCCTTACCCAGGTAAACCCAGAACTCTTGTCTCAATTTTTGTCCTTTCAGGACCTGAGTTCCTCCCAGCCCTTGCCTCCATCCTAGTTCCCATAGATGGGCTTTGACGAACTGGATGCCTGGCTGGGAGCTCTACTTCCCCAGGCTCTGGCCTGAGAGGCACAGGTCTCTCCCCTTGGATCTCAAGCCCTGGCTGCCATCTTCAGCTCACCTCTGGGAAGCTCCCCAGACCCAAGAGGAGATGCCCCAAAGAGGGGGGAGGGGGCACGGAGCAGATCTGCCAGAAGGCTAGGCCCCCAGGGACTAATTCCAGGTCCCATATAGTCAATATGGGGGGGGGGCGGGGGAAATCAGTGCCCATGTAAGGACATAAACTCTTCGCTCTCAGTGCCTTCCCTCCCTGACCCTTTCTTTCTACTCTACTTCTACTTCTACTCTGCGGTTCTCTCAGAATAGAAATCAAGAGCCCATGCCCGTAATGGACTTTGAGGAGTTGTCCCTGCTAGTCCAACTACAGTTAAACAACTCAGCCCTCTCTATTTTTCTTTTCTAATCCTAGGTACACGCTAGATCCCTAGGTCCCATGTGTCTGCCTGCCCTCCCCCAAAGCCAAAAGGAATTTCCCTCAGGCCCCAGGGCTCCCAGGGAAACACGC
>NW_011889548.1:40678-41305 GCF_000151845.1 Pteropus vampyrus | reverse complement strand
ACCTCTAAATTATAACAAAGTGCAGTACAAGGATTCCAATGACAATCGAATAATGCAAAAAAGACAAAGACAAAAGAAAATCTAAAAACAGAAACAAGGGGCATGACAATTAGAAGGATGTGTTCCCCCTTAAAATAGTTTGCCTTTTGTATAATCATATAGCAGAAAACCCAAGAGTATGTCTTGAAACCTCTTAAATTACTAAGAGTTCACCAAATTGACCATATATATGATAAATTTTGTGACATAATAAAAAAATATATATTTGGTTTCCCCCAGTTCCTGACACAGAGCTCCTAAAACCCTTGCGATTTCCTGAGTGATATGCATGATAGGAGCATCTTTTATTCTAATGAGGCCACTCTTGGTGGACTTCTGGATAGCTTCAGGATGGGGGCTGGTCACCAAAAAAGACTCAGCAGTGATTATGAACTTGGAACTTTCAGTCCCATCCTCATCCCACAGAAGGGGAGAAGGGTTAGAGATTAATTAGCAATCATACCTACATGATGAAGCTTCCATTAAAAACTCTTAAATGACAGGCTTTTGAGAGCTTCCAGATGGGTGAACACATCAAGGTGCTGGGAGGGTAGTGCACCTGGAAAAGGGTGGAAGCTCCCCCAACCT
>NW_011889548.1:36593-40628 GCF_000151845.1 Pteropus vampyrus | reverse complement strand
TAGCTAAATGAACTGAACAAGTTGCTCAACCTCTCTGAGCCTCGATTTCCTTGTCTGTAAAATGGAATACCAATATTTACCTCCCCAGTTGCTGTGAAGACTAAGTAGAATAATGCATGTGCAGTGCCTAGCACAGTCCCTGGCACATAGGAGGGTTAACGAGTGCTACTTACTCCTTCCCCCCCGAGGTAGGAGAGATTATTAAACCCCATTTTTCTCTACCTCATAGTTTTTCAATGGAGTCTACCTCGCCTTGAAGAAGGTGGCTTAAGCTATACTGATACCATCTTTTCCTGGTTATCAAAAATCTGTGAAATACTGGAGGAAAGGGGGAGGTCTTTCTAAGCAGTCACAAAACTTGAAAATTAAAAGATTGATACATTCGACTACTTATAAACATAATTTTTTTAATATGGTGAAAACAAAAGATAAATAATGAACTATAATTCATTTATAATTTATTTCATAGACGAAAGGATAGTTTTTAATATATAAAATGTTCATACTCATCCACACAACATTAGGGAAAATATGGGCAAAGTTTATGAAGTCAGTTCACAGAAGAGGAAATAAAAATGGCTCTTAAACATAGAAAAGATAGAAATAAACCTAACTCATGAAGAGAGAAAGGTTATTGTTCAACTGTCATTCTCCTTAAATACTCTTATAAAAATCAAGAAATAAAACTTTATGTAGATTTTACCTTAATTTCATGCCATGTCACTCAGTATTACACATATCGTTGTATCCTAAAATCTTTCTTTCTTAAATTATGTGCAGATTACAGGATTAGATTTTTCTGATTAAAAATTTAAATAATGTGGAAACAGAGAGAGTCCAACATGGTAGTTTCCTCTTATACTCCCTTACTCAAACCTATCCCAGAGATAAGCTTGTTAACAGTGAAGCTGTATTATTTTAAACTTTTCCCCATGGAATCACATACATAAATTTACAGATAGCATACCGGGGTTGTTTTTTTTTTACATAAATGACACCATACCATATCACATTGTATTGCAAGTTACATTTTCTATTTAATTTGTCTCCATGATCTTTTTCAGGAAGTGCATATATAGACCTATCACAATTTAACTTTTTTTCTGCACAGCATCCCATCTTACAAATGAGTTAAATTCTTCCCCAGTTAAGGAAAAAATAAAAACTGGATTAATCCCACTTCATTCATTGTCTTTGTTTCCTCTTTTTCTCTCATCTTCCCTCCCCATTCTTTTTTTCCCTTTCTTTTTCTTTCTTTTTTCTATTTCTTTTTTTGTTATCAAAAAATAATGCTAACTCTACACTTAGAAATTATTAAGGTGATAATTTTATGGGGTTTTTTTTACCACAATTAGAAATAATAATTAAAACCCTTGTATATCTGAATTAATTTTTATAATCCTGAAGAGAAAAACCTGGAACATATTTGAACATGTATAAAATTATTTTTGTAGAACAGATATCTTAAAGAGAAAATGCCTCTCTAAAGAGAATATTCATTTAAAATTTAAAAATTTTGTTGAATTTCCTCCAAAAAAACTTAATTCACAGTAGCACACAGTGTATAGGAGTATGCAGTTTCTCATATTCTCACCACGACTAGGTATCATCAACCTCTAAATTATAACAAAGTGCAGTACAAGGATTCCAATGACAATCGAATAATGCAAAAAAGACAAAGACAAAAGAAAATCTAAAAACAGAAACGAGGGGCATAACAATTAGAAGGATGTGCTCCCTCTTAAAATAATTTGCCTTTTGTATAATCATATAGCAGAAAACCCAAGAGTATGTCTTGAAACCTCTTAAATTACTAAGAGTTCACCAAATTGGCCATATATATGATAAATTTTGTGACATAATAAAAAAATATATATTTGGTTTCCCCCAGTTCCTGACACAGAGCTCCTAAAACCCTTGCGATTTCCTGAGTGATATGCATGATAGGAGCATCTTTTATTCTAATGAGGCCACTCTTGGTGGACTTCTGGATAGCTTCAGGATGGGGGCTGGTCACCAAAAAAGACTCAACAGTGATTATGAACTTGGAACTTTCAGTCCCATCCTCATCCCACAGAAGGGGAGAAGGGTTAGAGATTGAGTTAATAAGCAATCATGCCTACATGATGAAGCCTCCATTAAAAATTCCTAAATGACAGGCTTTTGAGAGCTTCCAGATGGGTGAACACATCAAGGTGCTGGGAGGGTAGTGCACCTGGAAAAGGGTGGAAGCTCCCCCAACCTTCTCCTTTGCCCTATGCTCATTTCCTCTGGCTGTTTTCTGAGTTTATCCTTTATAATTATGAAGTGCTTTCCTGAGTTTTATGAGCCATTCTAGCAAATTGTTGTACCTTCAGAGAGGGTTGTGGGAATCCCATTTATAGCTAGTCTTTCAGAAGTACATGCGACAAATGTCTTCTGAAGTGGGGGCAGTCTTGGGTGACTGAGTCCTTTGCTAGTAAGGTCTGAGCAAACACCAGGAAGTTAGTGTCAGAACCGAGTTAAATTGTAGAACAACCAGCCAGTGTCCTGAGAATTGGAAAATTGTTTGGTGTGGAAAAACCCACACAACTGATGTCCAAGGTGCTGACTAGTAGTAGTAGAGAGAAACAGTTTCTCTTTAATATGTATAAACTTCAATTATTTACTAATATGTCATTCATAGTGTGGATGAAAACAGGGCCACACACTAAACATGACATGCTCAGGGGAGGACAACATGGCAGGCCCTACAAACTCAGAGATCAAAATTAACCTCATAGGATAATCTGAACATAAAAATTTCTAACTAAAACACGATCGTGGTGGTAGTCATGTCCTACGCCTGCAACTTCCCTGACAAAGGTCAGTCTTTACATTAAGTGAGCCTATTGTCTTTTTGCATCTAAGATAACATACCTTTGAAATGTCAGAGTAACCTTCATTTCCAGACCATTTAGGGCACAATCCACGGCACCAGAGCAGGAGACCACAGAATCCCTCATCATTATCTTGGTCCCCACATACCATCTCTATATGTTGTAAGTGGTAGTTATTAACTATCCTGTACCCAACAATGTAAAAGAAGCATCTGTCTCTATTTTACTTGTTATCCAATTCTAGAGGTTTCCCCGCTTTGCTTTCTTTCACCCCCTTAATGTACTTCCAAAAGATTTAATGTAACCCTCCTGATGTTTTTTACTTTTATTCTAATGTATAAAATAAGCTGCGAAACTGCCATTATCTGGAGCATTTTCTCAATCTGTTGAGGTTTTGCTTCCCAGAAATTGTCATCAGTTTGGCTCAAATAAACTCATAAAAGTTTTCTACAGGTTTGGACATTTCTTACACAGATAATAACCAGATGAGGAAAAATGCTCGTTAATAATTGTTAATAAAATTTAGAAAGAATCATAACGCAAAAACAAAAACTGGGTGAGATATATAAAAAAAATTAAAATCTGCACGGAGATATGAAAAAAGGATTTGAATAAATGGTGACTCCCTCATGTTTCTATTTAAACATTGTAAATAGATTCATTTATCCAAATAATTTATATGTTTAATGTTAAACTAATTCTTCCCCCCAAAGTAACAAAGCTAAAACAATTATTTTGTATATTGAAAAATTACTCTACATTTCACCTGGAATAAACATGAGAAAATAAGTATGAACACTGGGGAAAAACAGATTATTTTACAATAATGATGAGAAACAAGCTATTTGTAAATAAACCAAATTATAATTTCTCCTAAATGTCAACAACACAGAAAACAAATTCCAGCTGGATCAAAGAGTTAAATTGATTAAAAAAATAAAAGCTTAGAAGAAAAAAAACTAGGTCACTAACTGGTTTCTCATTGGGAAAGTACTTCTAAGAATAAAAGCAGTGTCAGAAATCATTAAGGAAAAGGCTGCTCATTAATAAAACATAAAACTTTATTAAAACTTCTCAGTGATAATTAAAGAAATACATACTTGTAAAATATATAATGTTGCAGATGTTTTTAATTTACATAAAAGATATTGGACTATACGCCTCTTTCTATCCCTTT
>NW_011889548.1:24378-36543 GCF_000151845.1 Pteropus vampyrus | reverse complement strand
GCTATTGGTGGTGGTCTATATATTTTCTTCCAGTATGGTCATGGTGTTCTTCATGGAATAGATTTTATATATGCAGATTGATTTTTCATTTTTGTCACTTTTTTAGATATTATCTTTCCTTTTTGCCTATTATTAACACCCTTTTCAATTAAAAAAAAAAACAGTACATGTGCAGGGACAACTGGATATCCCATATACCAAAAAAAATTAATTTGGACCTCCTACTTCATATCATATACATCAAAATGCATTAACATTCGAAATACAAGAGCTACAACCATAAAAGTCTTACGAAAAAGAACACAGCTGTAAATGTCTTTAGATTCTTAGATATGACAACAAAAGTATGAGCAAAAAGAAAAAAATAAAGTGAACTTCCTTGACATTAAAAACTGTGGGTCAAAGGGTATCAAGAAAGTGAAAAGAATGGGAGAGAACATTTTCAAATCATATATCTGATGACAGTCTAATATTCAGACTACATAAAGAACTCTTACAAGTTGACACCAAAAAGATGAACAACCCAATGAAAAAATGGACAAATTACTTGGAAACACTTTTCTCCAAGGAAGATATACAAGTGGCCGGTAAACACGTGAAAAGATGGTCAACATTATTAGTCATTAGGGAAATGCAAATAAAAAACACAATGAGATACCACTTTCCACCCACTAGGATGGCCACATATTTTTTTAAAGGATAATAACAAGTATTGGCAATGTTGTTGAGATATGGAACCCTCATACACTGACAGTGGGATCTAAAAAGGGTTAGCCACTGTGGAAAGCAGTTTGGTGGTTCCTCAAAAAGTTAAACATAGAATTACTATATGACCCAGCAATTCTCTCCTAGGTATATATATGCCCAAAAGAATGGAAAACAGGTAGGTATTCAAACAAATACATGTACATGCAAGTTCATAGCAGGATTGCTCACAAATAGCCAAAAGGCACAAACTAAATGTCCATCAGTGGATAAGTGGATAAATAAAGTGCACTATATCTATACAATGGAATATTATTCAGTCATTAAAACGGATGAAGTACTGGCACATGCTACAACATAAATGAACTTTAAACACATTATGCTAAGTGAAAGAAGCCAGATACAAAAGGTCATGTATTATATGATTCAATTTACATGAAATATCTAGAATAGGTAAATCCGTAGAAATAGAAAGCAAATTGCCAGACATTGGAAGGAGGAGGGAATAGGAGTAACAGCTTAGTGGTACAGGGTTTTCCTTTGGGGTGATGAAAATTTTTTTGAAACTAGATAAAGGTGATGGTTGTACAACATTGTTAATGTATTAATTACCACTAAATGGTTCACTTTGAAATGGTTAATTTTACATTATGTGAATTTTACCTCGATAAAAAATTTCTTTAAAAAATGCAATAAAGTCACTGATATCTAATCATTAAAAAAATTACAGAGCTTATCTATGATTGAATTACTTATCACTGCACTATAAGTGGTACACAGATATGTAAAATATAGTCCCAACCGCTGAGGAACTTCAGGTCTAGTTACAGAGCTCAGGTAAATAAAGCGACTACTCTATCTCTGTGTCCAATGAGAGTTCAAAGATGCACATCTAGTTATGCAGAAAAGGAAAAATTTCTCAGAGAAGATGACATTGGAAATGAGCTTTAAAGGTTGAATGAAATTTTTACTGTTAGAGTTGGCAGTGAAGAAATGCAATAACATGAAGAAAGGCGTTCACTTATCACGGGGTCACATGATAAGTTTAAGCACATTAGCTCATCCAACCTGGTTGACGTAAAAGCTACATAATTCAGGAAAAGGTATTAAAGACCAGGTGTCAAAGGGTTCCACTCCTTTTCGTCCTCAGTGCCTGATGCATTGTTTGGCACATACTTGGTAATTGGTGTATGTCGTAAAAAAGATAAAATAAAATTATGCATTAAATAAACTTCACCAAAAGCTCAAGCACCAGAAAAACTATAAAACAGTAGCAATAGCTTGCAGCATTTATTACAGTCAAGTCAGGCTAAGGCAAGTATGTGACAAGATTAGAGATAAAAGGCAGAGCACAGTGTAACCAGAATGAATTGCATGTGGAATGAGTGAGAAATAAGTCTAAGGCCATATAGGAAAACAGTGCGTGCCAACCTATGAGATTTGGACTGTATCTTAAATACAATAGGAAATCACTGAGGTCTGTTGCCCCATGATCTTAAGTGGTGTAAGTGAATGGTCGGTATGGGAACATCTGAGCGTACAGAAGCATGGCAAATCATTCATCCGGTGGGGAAATCTGCCCTCACCTTTGTACTGGGCTTTGATGGAGCTATAGAGTGAGATTTGGAGACACAGAAAGAGGGAAAGGCTCACAGGCACAGTAAGGGCACCCCTTATGGAGAGGAAAACCTGCCGCAGAACAGAATGCAGTTGGCTTTGTTGTGCCTAATGAAGAAAAGGAAGGGATGGTCCGCACAGAACCTTGGCCCACATTTCATGCAACATCCCACAAACACTATGCCCGAGGCAGCCGCGGCCTCCGTGCCTTCCTCATTCACCTCCACAAAACTCTTGTGCACAAACTTGGACAGACACAGGTCTCTCTCGGTTGACATTGCCAAAAAGTCAGCTTTACCCTGTTGAAAGGCATCAATAATTCCCAGATGTTGAAGCACAGATCCCATGTCATAATCCTCTTCCAGTTTAAATCTTGGAAGGAGAACTTCAACTTCAGTACTCTTCATACAGTCTGGCCTGGTCCAGGCTATGAATTTCTCAAAAGTGAGATTTTTCTCCACCTGAAAGACCATAGTTAGACGTTAGGATTCATTGTTCAGCACATTTAAATATGCACATGGACACACGCAAGTACACCTTCTTCTCTTATAGATGAGCGTCGACTGTCACACAGGACCAGTGGAAACTTTATCTGCCAGGAAATTTGTGAGATCTTGCGCTTGTGCTGTTACATACATGGCTTCCTTGCCAAGCAGGGGAGACCTCAAACCACCCAGGGGTACAAAGACCGTGGCTGCTCCCCTCCTGACCCAACAACTTCAGAGAGAAGTTCTCTTATCCTGACAATTGTCAATGCCCAGCTGACTGCCGCTTTTTCTTTTAACTATGCTTATTTTTGAAGACAAGACATTACTGCTAAGAAAAGAGATGAGAAAAGTTTCTTGATATGTCCCTCTAGAAGAGAAATCTGCCCAGAGGGGGAATTTGCATGATTTCTGGAAAAGAAAAGTCACAGGGAGATGGACAGAGAGAGAGCCAATGGCTGCAGCTTGCTCACATGAGCCCCTTAGGACAAGGCAACACTACTGCCCCTCCTCCCCCCTCTGTACTGGGCCTAGGATCTATTGGGCAATGAGTGAGTCTCTCACCTTAAAGACCCATGCAGGAAGAAAACAAGGTGGGTGGCCGAGTGCCATTTTGGGCTGTTTCAGGCTCTATGCCCTGAGTGCTGGCTTCTGCCCTCCTCCCCTTCTCCCTTGTCAGGTCAAAGTATAACATTTTCTCATTCACTGTTTCAGGTTCTGAATAAAGACGACGGTTCTTAGTTTTAAAATACAACGCAAATAACAATGATTATGACAATAGTAATAGATCATATTTATACAGGGCTTATATGTACTAGACAATGTGCTAAACTTGTTCCCTGAATTACTCCCATTTTAGCCTCATAAAAACCCTATTAGGCAGATATCATCATCTCCAGTTTAGAGATGAGGAGACAGAGGCTGAAGTGAGTTAAGAAATTTTGGCGAGAACACATAGATAGTAATGGGAGAAGTAGTTTGAGTCCAAATCCCACATGCTGGATACCGTGCTCCACTGCCTGGTCGCCTGCATCACCAGCTCTAAAGGCAAACGCAGCAGGTGAAAGTTGTGCTCGACTTCAACCCTGTAAAGAAGGACGTGAAAGGCGTCACTGAATTCATCTCACCACGCTTAGATCCACATTGTCGTCAGGGAGCAGAATGAGCATGCTCAGCTCTTCGCCTGTGTAGGGCAGCTCCAGAACCTGAGCCTGTACCTCCTCTATGTAGGCAAGGTTAAATGTGGCTTCCTGAAACATCATCTGCACTGGCTTTTGCTCCTTCTGATGGGAATACACATGAACATTGAATTAAAAACAGATGGCTGAAAGAGGCAATAAAAATTTCCAAAAGAGCTGCGATTGACTCCGGGAGTGTTTTTAGCACCCGTTGATAGAAACGATATTCGCACTCTAGTAAACACTTACTAAATTTCCATCCACTTCCTTCCATCATCATTACCAGGCATCTACTGTGAGCAAATATGGTGCTAGCCATAGCACCATCAGAAGATGTTTTATTCAGCAAAATAAGTGTGATATTCTGCATTTTCCAGAGGAGGAAAACAGATTTTTCTCATTTGAACTAGGCCAAGAAATATATTTAAGGAAACAATATAATCAAATGATTTCTATTTAATTAGGAAAAGTTTTTATAATAAAGTGGGATGAAACTTATAGTTTCATAGCAATATCATTGGAAGTGTGGATGAATATGCCCTCTCAGAAAACAGTCTGGCAGCAAGTATAAAGAACCACACATATCTTCATGCATTTAAATTCAATTGTTCCAATTCTGATACTCTAATTCGAGGAAATAATTTTTTTAATTATTAAAAGGTATATGCGTGCAGAGGTTAATTGAAGTATTATACTTATTAATTTTTTACAGTTGAAACAGACCACCTACTATAAAAATTAAAATGGTTGCTAAAATCAATGCTGGAAAAGTTCTCCCCTTCCCCGCTTTGCAACTAGAGAGCTGATTATTTAAAGTATACCTTATCCAAAAAAGAGAAAAAGAGATGCTATCTGTATAAGTTTCCTAATTTTATTGAAACGGTATTTTTTAGGGGATGGGGGATTTGGCAAACTATTTTAATGTCCGCCTGAACTGAAGTTATTCCTCAATGTCAAGACTAAGGTCTTACTTTTAATATTAGAAATCTATAAATAATTTCTTAATAATGATAAATTAAAAGCAATTCAAATCTATACTTATTTTAATTTTCAAAATACCCGATTAAATATATTTTCACATTCTCTCCCTCTATCCCTGCAACACACACCAGATCACACTTCCTTAACATCTGTTTTTTTTGCTTTCTTTCCAAACGACTCGTGCTTAAGGAATATCTTCAGTTCCCAGAACTAGGTGGCAGCAATGAATGTGTGAGAAATTATCAGAGGCAACAAGAGGTGTAACAAAATGCAAAACATTACAGGCAGCAAATGTTTTTGATTCCTTTAGTTCATTTCTACTGAGTTTAAAATTTCATTCAAAAATGTGTTTTTTCAGATTATTTTTAACCAATAATTTATGCTTCTACAAAGTTAAATTTTCCATTTTACTTTTTCATCAAACGAGCAGAATTTTTGAAATCTTCCCCTACCTGGCTTATTTTGAAAGGCATTTCACTTGTGTATGTTTTCTCGAACTGCTCTTTCCATCTTCCTTTGAAGTAGATGGCATTGACAAGAACCAGCTTGGTCTGTGCATCAATGGAGTTACCTGGCAACAAGTCTTGAATTTTACCTTTCGAGAAAAGTAAAAAATATATTCAGTTGATTTTTAAAAAGCGTGACGAATAAACTATGAGAAGATTTATTGGCAGGGCCCTGATTATTAATCAAGAACCAAACATGCTTTTTTCAAATTTGCTGAATTTGGATTGCTACATACAGAAATCAAAAACAACACATACGAGTGGCATTAATGATCACCAGTGCTTCGGGAGCATCTACAAAGTTGATGACGGTGAAAGATTTCTAAATCACTCAAGGAAAAACACTACACCGGGTTGGAGAACAAGGCAAGGAAATGAGAGATGGGTTGGAGGGACATCGGTTATCTCACACGGTCCAATGGAGGGTTTCATCTAAAGCTCCAAAGTTATGCGTAGTGCTAACATTCCACAACCACATGTGGACACATCAGAGGCAGCCAGAATGAATGTCTCAAAGGGGAAACAGCTGGCAATGGGCAGTGTGAGTGTATTGAGGAGCTTCTGGAAGCCTCTATTTGACCCATTAATGGGTTTGCAGTTGGCCTGTCATGCCTAGGTTTATCAAGTCTAAGGAAATGTAAATGGAAGATAAAAAAGAAGCAGTAGAATAAGTAAGCTTAACGTGTAAAGTCAAGGCAGTGGTGATGGAGGGCTACGCAGAATCTGGAAAGAGATGATGGCTCCACCCAGCATGTGAACATTATAGGCGAAGTGTAAATATGTTTTAGTTATTAAACTAAAAGATTGGCCTGCGAGTTTCCTTTGGCATTTGTGTCAGTCGCTTTGGTCCTGGGAGAATGGATAAAATTAAGTCTCTCTTGTTGAAAACCTGAGCATCTGATTGGAACCTCTGTGAGTAGATTAAGGTTCAAATATCCCATGAGATTCAGCCTGTCAGCATTACTCTGACCACCTGAAACACCAGTGAAATCAGAGAAGCAGGCAGAGGAGGGAAAAAAGAAGGGAGAGAAGAAGGAAGGAGAGGAGGAGGAGGAAGAGTAGAAAGGGGAGGGGAGATGGAAGGCGGGTATAACATGTAATTCTTACCTTTAGTCTTTTTTGAAACCCAAGTGTTTATATGTTTCCTGGACTGCTCTGCAGCTTTGGCAAAGGAAAGCTGCTCCAGCTCAGCATGATAGAACCGAAGACAGGATTCCTTAAAGGTCTTTGGAGAGAAAAGTGTTCAATGAGGCTACATTTCTAACTAAAATATCAAGTGTCCAAAAATTCTGACTATTACATACCTTTTATTAAAAAGAATGTACATCTCTTAAAAGTGACCATATCTCAGTTGGCTATATGTTAAAATATCAGTGTTTATAAAGAGGTACATACTAAGCCATGAATAACCAGAAATGGATAAATGAATTTTAGAAGTAGTCAAATTTCAAATAATTCAAGGTATAGATATAGAATTATGATTTTTTAAAACAATGTTTACCATAAGTTTCAGTTCTCTAGGGTCTTTCTCTAGGACTCTATGTTTTTATTACAACTTTTACTGTTCTCTTGATTTAACTTACTGAGAGGAATTCACAAGTCTTTTCCCCAAAGAGCCTGTTGGCCGTTCTGAGCAAGTACTGCGTGCCAGGTTTGTTCATTTCAGCAAGAAGTGACTGGAAACTCCCATGAATGTCCTTCTCTGTGTTTAAAGAGAGCACCTGTTGAGAAAAATAATTTAAAATTATCTATTGTTCTTTGGTCTCAAAAATTTATAAGCAAATTATTTCTTACATACTCAACAAAATTTTCCTTTAAAAGGATGTTGCTGTTATTTTAATTGTGTATTCAACATACTAGAGAAGCAACACTATGTGGGGGTAGATAGAAGATAAAGAGGGAAAAAGAGAGGAACAGAGGGAGGTAGGAAGAGAAGGAGAAAGAGAGAACACAGAATAAAGGGGAGTAAGAGTTGGCTTTCTGTCTAAATTGCTTTTGTTTAAAGATAAGGAACAGGGAAAAATGAAAAGGGCAAGACAGCTTCAGAAAAGAGGTTGTTTTAAAATCTCTCATCCCAAGAAAAACATAAGGAAAACTTGTCTCTAAAATTTACCCCAACAATACAGTCAAAAGCATTAAAAATTCAAAGAAATGATCAGAAATACAATGAGAGTGGGAAATATCATAATAGTGTGAGAGACAACACTTTCGGTCTCTGACAGCTTTAACAGAATCCAAAGGCTAGTTCTGGAGTGCCCATTATTGTCTAGTTGGACGCTGGAGGATAAGGAACTCTCAATGTCACATTTCATAAAGTAACCAGACAATTTGGGGGCTCTCAAAAATCACTCCTATAAGGGCTCATTGGCTGGCTAGCCCAAAACATAGAAAACTTAATTAAGTATAAAGAATCCTCTACTCAGCCATAAAAGGAGAATGAAATCTTACCACTTGTGACAACAAGGATGGACCTGGAAGGTATTGTGCTGGATTAGGTCAAATGGAGAAGGACAAATGCCATGTGATTTCACTTATATGTGGAATCTAAAGAACAAGGTGAATGGACAGGAAGGGCAGAAACAGACTCATAGATGCAGAGAGAGTTTTGATGGTTGCTGGATGGGGGGCGTGGCTGGAGGGTGGCTGAAAGGAGGGAAGGGATTAAGAAGTACAAATTGGTCGTTACAGAATAGTCATGGGGATATAAAATATAGCATGAGGAATATAGTTAATAATAGCGTAATAAGTATGTATGGTGTCAGATAGGTACTAGATTTATCAGAGGGATTACTTCATAAGTTATATAAGTGTCTAATCACTATGTTGTACATCTGAAACTGATATGTTGTATGCCCACTATAATTGAAAAATAAAAAAAGTTTAGAAATCAATTATCACCAAAAAATAAATAAAATAAAATTCAAATTTAAAAAAAGAATCCTCACACATACATAAACCTACACTCCGGCATACCATGAGCTGGAAAGTGATTAATCACTACTAAAAAGGATTCATAGGAAAACAAAGCTCATATTGAAAGAGCCACACTGTCTAACTTTTCTATAGTAGAGATACATGTTCAAGGCCATGAGCTCGGCTATGATACAAGCTTTTAGTTTTCATCTCAGGCATGTATCTCCTGCCCACTCTATAAAACTCCTGGGAACAAGAATGGATTCTCAATCATTTTCTGACGTTTACCAAACGTTTGTTAAACTCATCTAACTAGCACATATGCAATCTATATAAGTAATAATTACATGCACTTTCACCTTCTTTTGCATGTTTCTGTTTATGCTCTTACTGAGCTAGGAAGCCATGTTGGTATATCAATGATTTGAAATAGATGTTAACCTTACCCTTCCTTGCCAATGAACAATTACAGTTACACAGTCTTTTATTCCAAGAATGAACTAGATCTTAGCTGCTTCGATGTCAAATAATTTCAGTATCATTTTCTAAACAAAGATAAAGTGTTAGAATAAAGTTTCGATAGTTCGATCCAGGTTACTAATTGGAGAAACTTTTCCCAAAAAATCTCAGGAAAGGAGACTTGCTTCTTCATGAGGTATGAAGCTGGGTGATAGAACAGAACAACTGAAAAGGCAGTCCCTTCTCTCAGGCAGGTTTACCTGGGCCATTTGGGCAGCAGTGTTTCCTTTTGCCCCCAGGAAGACCATGGCCAGGGCAGAGGAGATGCTCACAGGAGAATAAAACACGTTGCGAGAAGGACTGTCTTGACATAGTATCTTTAAAAGGCGGAGGGCAAAAGTGCCATTTGCTTCAGAGAGAGCATCCATGATGCAGTATCTGGAACCGCAGAATAAAGAGAAAGATTGCTTCGACAATACACCCGTGAATGTTATTGACCTAACTAATACATGGCAATTTTGAAATTGTACTTATTTTTTTTTTCCTTAAAGCTCATAAATATTTTAAGTTCGGGGAAATTCCATTTACTGCTGTTCTCTATCCAAAAAATAAGTCTAAATTTTAAGGCAATTAGCTAAGTGTGGTAGTGGCAGCAGATCAAACGGATAAGCTCAAAGCTCACTTTATTTAAATAGTTTATCTTCCACTTAGTCCCCTCCTCCTGTTCCAGCTTCCATCTCTAGCCATCTGGAACTCTTTCCAGTCCTGCAGTCACCCCTGAGCCTTTGAAAACACTTTAGCCAAGGTTAAAGTGTTTCACCAGGTTAAGGGCTCAAACACCACATCTGATTCCTCTCCTAGAGGAGGTTTCTTCCTCTCTCTCCCCAGCATAACTCCCCAGTCTTCATTGTGTCCCACTAGATGGACGCTCTGAAAGCAAGGGCTGTCTGGCAGCCGCTGAGCGCTCAGAAAAAAAGGAAGGGCTTGATAAATTTGTATTGCCTTGACGAAAGAATTAGGATGCATAAGAAATGCTTGAATTTGCAACTGGAGACTGGTGATTTTAGCAGGACAGAGTCGAGGTAAGGCAGATGTCATTCTTTGGATCCGGGAGAGAGAAGAGTTGAGAAATAGGGCGAGCAGGTGGGGATGGGGCTATAGGGTGAGGGCCCGGCAAGGGGAAAGAGGCGATAAGGCAGGGAAAAAAGGCATCGGAGAGCAAAGAGAAAACCCTCTGAGGAAGCATCTGAGGCTTATTCGAGAACGAGAACCTCGAGGCACAGGCCCTGGGACCAGTCACAGCGAAAGCACCGCTGCGCAACGGACCAGCGGCGACAGATCCAAAGAGTCTGGATTTCTGTAAACAAGAAGGCGCTGCCCTCTCGCGTTTGCTTTGTACCGAGATAGGCCTCGCGTCCTCGCGCCAGGTTCTCTAAGGTCGTCTAGGGGTTCTTCTTGTCCCCCCAACTCCCTTCCTGCCCCGCCATGCCCCCACCTGCCACCTTCAACACTGCCGCGCCGTTCTTCTCCTGTCGCTGCCCTCGGAGCCTGGAACCCCACGACCCGAAGCGCACGCAGACTTGGCACGCTACAGCCGCACGCCGTGGGTCCCCTCAGGCCTCGGCCACCCACGGGCCTTAAGTCTGCGCTCGCTTGCCTGAGGCGCGGGGGGTGAGGGGAATTCCACACATCCTGCCCTCGGCGCAGGGGCGGGGCAGGGCGCGGCAGGGCGGTGCGCGGTCAGGGCTAGCGAACGCTGTCTACTCCCCTCAGGGCCCGAGTCTGGATAATCCCTGCAGGCCCCGTATCACCTCACCTGCGGGACCCCTGCCGGGGACACGGAGACAGCGGGTGGGCTGCAGCCTCGCACTTCCTGTGGGTTCCAGAAGCTACTTTAAAGCGGGATTCTGAAAGGGAAAGCACTTTCAAACTGATAGCCCTTCCGGGCCAGCTCTGCTGGCTGCCAAATGAAGAGATCACAGGTAGGGGATTGGGAGAAGGGACGAGAGAACTTGGAAGCTTGGGCTTTTCTACTTACAGGAAACAGACAAAAATGGAATGACAGCCTCCTTTATCGTAGGAAGGGTCTGTGGATCTTTATTTTACATCTCTTTTCTTATATAGATGAGAGAGTCAGCTAGAATAAAGTATTCCTTTGAGATCCCACAACTAATTAGCAGTCCTGAATCCAGACACAGAAGCCAGGGGTGCAGTGAAGAAGGAAACTTCATTCAGTGCAAACAACTCAGTTGTGGTACAGCACGGCTGTGTAACAGCTCAGTGGTGTTATAACTGAATTATGAAGCAGCATGGCTGTGGAACTGCAAAGCTATGATGAGGCCCCTCTGTGGCTAGAATGCTCTGCTCTGCACCGCTCTGCTCTGCTCTGCTCTGCTCTGTTCTGCTCTGTTCTGCTCTGTTCTGCTCTGCTCTGCTCTACACTGGTCTACTCTACTTGCTCCCGTCTTCTTCACTTTCCTCTGCCCTGTGCTGGTTTGGAGTCTTCTTTGGTGTTTCAGCACCAGCTCCAGCTGGGGAAACCATCTCCAACAAGCAATAGAAAGAGAAAGTGTGCTCCCTAAGCAAGGGAGGAGCAGGCTTATATGGAGAGAAGTCTTTGCCCCTGGTCCCTGATTGGTCCATCTTCATGCAAACAAGGACTCCAAATCCTTGCAGTCTGATTGGTCCAAAAGGCACTGTCCTGATTGGTCAGAATGGAGCTGCTTGGGTTGGTCAAAGAAGATGGTAATGGAGCTGTAGCTGCACATTTCCAATTAAATGGGAAAAGTCTCAGTCCTTTTGGTTGACATACAGTTCCAGGAATTCTCATAAGGGCTGGCTCAGTTGGCATGAACACAGTATAGGTAGGCAGTTCAGTGCAGGCTTCTCCCTGAAGTGCACTTTGTATGAGAAGCCCCTGTGTAGAAACAGCTGCTAGGCTTTAGGGTTTTTTTTTGTTGTTTTTGTTTTTTAATTTGAGCTCAGTTAGCTACCAGGAATCCTTCTTAGTAGCTATCTTCTTTCTCAGGGTCCCCAGATATATGTTTATTCATTTTGTTTATTCATTCATCAATTGATAGACATTTGGGTTCTCTTGTTTGTCTATTATGAATGATGCTGCTATAAAAATTCATGGACAAGTTTTGTGTAGACATTATATTTTCATTTCTCTTGGGTATATACCTAGTAGTGGAACTGCTGGATCATATAGTATCTCTATATTTAACTTTTCGAGAACTGTCAAACTATTTTTGCAAAGTTGCCGTGCAATCTTACATTCCTACCAGCAATGTATGTGGTTATCAATTTCTCGACATCTGT
>NW_011889548.1:21915-22223 GCF_000151845.1 Pteropus vampyrus | reverse complement strand
GAAATAAAAAAAACAAAAACAAACAAAAAAAACAAACAAACAACAAAAAAAATGCCTTCTTAGCAACAGGCTTAAGCGAGACCTCTATATAATAAGTCTTTCTGGGGGGGAAAAAAAAAAAGCAGAATACACTCTCAATAATACCCAAGTGAAGAAATAGACCATCAAACACCATGAACAACCAGGGTAACAAGGCTGCTCAGAAAGAAAGAGCCAATGAAAATCTCTTCATGTTTTTGGCAGCGGGAGGGGAAAAGAAGCCATTTTGAAATATACCCCAAGAATTCAACATATCAAAGACTTGCTCT
>NW_011889548.1:17584-21865 GCF_000151845.1 Pteropus vampyrus | reverse complement strand
GGCGGAGCGAGAGATGTCCCCAGATCGCTCCCCTTGAAAGCACAATAAGCTGAACATCTAAACCTCAGCAAATAACACCCAACCTGCACACAGCATGTCTGAGTGAGTTATCTGCACATAAGAGGTCAGAACCGTAGTAGTCTGGAGGGAGAGGATGTGTAGATTGGGAGGAACAAAGAAGCTGCCTCTGGTAGCCAGAGGTCTCTGCAAAAGGAGGAGGAGGGGAGAAACAGCAGTGGGATCCCTGAACAGCCTTCCCAGAGGGATCTGTGAGTTCCACAGAGCAGAGTCCAGGGATCAGGGTGGAAGGCAGAGTGGGAACTAAGTGAGGAGGGACAACAGTTGGGTCTTAGCAGCCACGTTTGCGGAGCACAAGGCTGAGACAGATAATAGCCGCAACCCTCACACACCAACCCTGAGCGCTCCCTCCCCAGACCCTATATCTTCCCAGTCCCAATACTGTGGAGCCCTAGGGGAGTTTGAGCAAGTGTTACTGAAACAAAAATTCACTATTGGTACTACTGGTGGGCTGGGACCAGGGATAGTAATCGTGACCTGATATATATGAGAATAAAAAAAAAAAAAGGCATTATTAGTTCCCAAACAGAGATCCAAGAGGCTTAGATGCCACCTACTGGAAATAAAAAAACAAACAAACAAACAAACAAACAAAACAAACAAACAACAAAAAAAATGCCTTCTTAGCAACAGGCTTAAGCACGACCTCTATATAATAAATCTTTCTGGCGGGGGGAGCAGAATACACTCTCAATAATACCCAAGTGAAGAAATAGACCATCAAACACCATGAACAACCAGGGTAACAAGGCTGCTCAGAAAGAAAGAGAAAAATTTCCAGAAAATAAGCTTAAAGACATAGAAATATGTGATTTAAATGACAGAGAATTTAGGATTATACTTCTGAAAAGAAACCTCAATGAGATGCAAAATAACTCCGATCGACAATTCCTGAGGAAAAAATAGACCAGTAGAATGAGTTTTTAGCAAGATCAAAACCCTTAAAAAGAACCAAATAGAACTTCTGGAGAAGAATCCACTAAAAGAGATGAAGAGTGAAATAGCGAGCTTTGGAAATAGACTTGACCAAACGGAGAAAAGAATCAGTGATATCAAAGACAGAGATCTAGAAATAATTCAGAGGGAAGAAGAAAGAGACCAAAGAATGGAAAATAATGAAAGAGAAATACAAGAACTAGCTAACACCATCAGGAAAGACAACATGAGAATAATAAGTATTCCAAAGGAGAAGAAAAGGAGAAGAGATCAGACATCATATTCAAACAAATTGTGGATGAGAATTTCCAAAATCTAAAGAATGAACTGGAGCTTCGAATCCAAGAAGCTAACAGAACACCCAATTATCTCAACCCCAAAAGTCTTCTCAAAGACATATTATATTAAAGTGATCAAAAATTAATGACAAAGAATGCTCAAGGTGGCCAGTGAAAATAAGATGGTAATCTATAACGGAAAACCCATTAGGCTATCTTCAAATTTCTCAGTGCAAACTTTACAAGCAAGAAAGGAGTGGAACCAAATATTCAAACTACTAAATAAAAAGAATTACCAGCCAAGAATAATGTATCCAGCAAAGTTCTCCTTTAGATATGAAGGAGAAATAAAGACCTTTCTAGACATACAAAAGTTGAGAGCATTCTCTGCCACAAGGCCTGCATTATAGGAAATACTGAAAAGAATCAGCTCACATGAAAAAAAAAAAAAAATGACAAAAAAATACATAACTATCAGTGAGGTGACAAGCAAGCAGACAGAAGCAGATTAGTGCAACTTTTATCAAGAACAGAGTGTCATAAGCCTAAACAATGAGAATAGAATTGCTATTGCAAGATAAAAATGAATGCTCAACATGCATAGGGACAATTTGAGACAATAATAACAGAAAAGGAGAGGAATCAAAGATCCAAATTTGCAAAGGGGAGAGGAGATAAGGTATATGTAGAAGAAAATGGATGACTGTATATACATAACTATCCTTTACATATTCATAATAGTAACCACACACCAAAGATCCAGAACTGAAGCACATAACATAAAACAAGAAAGACCAGAGGGAAAGATCCATAAAATCCAACCAAATTAAAATAACAGACAGAACCTTAAGGACAAGGAAACACCGAGCTACTAGAAAGCAAAAAATAAAATGGCTATAGGAAACTTCATATTTCAATAATCACTCTAAGTGTAAATGGACTAAACTCACCAATAAAAAGGCACGGAGTTTCAGATTGGATCAAAAAACAAAACCCAACCACAAGCTGACTCCAGGAGACACATCTCAGTTCCAAAGACAAATATAGACTCAAAGTGAGAGGGTGGAAGATGATTTCAAGCAAATGACATTCAGAGAAAAGTGGGAGGATTGGTATTAATATTGGATGAAATAGACTTCAAAATAAAAAAATATAGAAAGATACATTTCATAATTATACAGGGAACCATACACCAGTTAGACATAACACTTATTAATATCTATGCTCAAAATCAGGGAGCCCCAAAATACATAAAGCAATTATTAACAGAACTAAAGGGAGAAACAGATCAAAACACTATCATAATAAGAGACATAAATATCCCACGGTCGGATATGGATGTATCATCCAAACAGAAAATCAATAAGGAAATAACATCCTTAAATGACACATTAGGCCAACTGGACATAATCGACATTTACAGAGCCTTTCATCACAAAACGGCTGCTTATACATTCTTCTCTAGTGCATATGGAACATTCTTAAGGATTGATCACATACTGGGACACAAAGCTAGCCTCAACAAATATAAGAGGATTGGAGGATTAAAATCATACCGACCATATTCTCTGATCACTATGTATTGAAGCTGGAGATCACCTGTAAAAAGAAAGCGAGAAGAAACCCAACTACACGGAGATTAAACAACATGCTGCTGAAGAATGACTGAGTCATAGAAGAAATAAAAAGAAAGATCGAGTGATAAATAGAAAGGAACGATAAAGATAGTACAACATATCAACATTTTTGAGGCATGACAAAAGTGGCAAGAAGAGGAAAATTCATATCATTACAGGCCTGTCTCAACAAAAAAGAATGAGCCCAAATGAACAATCTAACGTTTCGTCTTTAAAAATTAGAAAAAGAACAAATGAAGCCTAAAATCAGAAGGAAAAAATAATAAAAATTAAAGCAGAATTAAATGAAATTGAGAAAAAACAAATAGTAGAAAAAATTTATGCAACAAAGAGCTGGCTCTTTGAGAAGATTTATAAAATTGACAAACTTGGCTAGACTCACTAAAAACAAGAGAAAGGACACAAATAAACAAAAGGAGGGGTGAAAGGGAAATTATGACAGACACTGCAGAAATACAAAGGATCATACAAGAATACTATGAAAAAGTACATAATATCAAATTTAATAACCTAGAAGAAATAAACAAGTTCTTAGACATATACAGCCTTCCTAGATTGAATCAAAAAGAACTGGAAAATCTAAATAGACCTCAATAATCAGCAATATGGACATTGAAAGAATCATCACAAAGCTACCAAAAAGGAAAAGTCCAGGACCAGAGACTTCACTAGTGAATTCTACCAGACATTCAAAGAAGATTTAATACCAATTCTCCTCAAACTCTTCCAAAAAAAATCAAAGAAGAGGCAATACTTCCCAACTCATTTTATGAGGCCAATATTTCTCTGATACTAAAACCTGGTAACAATAACACAAAAATAGAAAACTACAGACCAATGTCTCTTATGAGCACAGATGCAAAAATCCTAAATAAGATACTAGCAAACTGAATACAGCAACACATTAAAAAGATTATACATCACAATCAAGTGGGCTTCATCCCAGGGGCACGGGGCTGGTTCAACACATGTAGATCGATTAATGTGATACACCACACAAAGAAATTAAAAAATAAGAATCATATGATCATATCCGTAGATGCAGAAAAAGCCTTTGACAAGATACAGCATCCATTTATGATCAAAACACTTAAAAATAGATATAGAACAAAAGTACCTTAACATAATAAAGGCCATATATGAGAAACCCTCAGCTAACATAATGGCAAAAACCTTCCCTCTAAGATCAGGAAGAAGACAAGGCTGTTCACTGTTGCCACTGTTATTCAGTATTGGAGTTCCTTGTGAGTGCAATCAAGCAAGAGAAAGACATAAAAGGTATTTAAATCAGAAATGAAGAAGTCAAACTGTCTCTATTTGCTGATAACATGATTCTCTATATAGAAAAACCT
>NW_011889548.1:0-17534 GCF_000151845.1 Pteropus vampyrus | reverse complement strand
TATGAGCACAGATGCAAAAATCCTAAATAAGATACTAGCAAACTGAATACAGCAACACATTAAAAAGATTATACATCACAATCAAGTGGGCTTCATCCCAGGGGCACGGGGCTGGTTCAACACATGTAGATCGATTAATGTGATACACCACACAAAGAAATTAAAAAATAAGAATCATATGATCATATCCGTAGATGCAGAAAAAGCCTTTGACAAGATACAGCATCCATTTATGATCAAAACACTTAAAAATAGATATAGAACAAAAGTACCTTAACATAATAAAGGCCATATATGAGAAACCCTCAGCTAACATAATGGCAAAAACCTTCCCTCTAAGATCAGGAAGAAGACAAGGCTGTTCACTGTTGCCACTGTTATTCAGTATTGGAGTTCCTTGTGAGTGCAATCAAGCAAGAGAAAGACATAAAAGGTATTTAAATCAGAAATGAAGAAGTCAAACTGTCTCTATTTGCTGATAACATGATTCTCTATATAGAAAAACCTGAAGACTGCACAAGAATACTACTAGAAATAATAAGCAAATACAGTAAAATTTCAAGGTACAAAATCACTGTTCAGAAGATCATAGCATTTCTGTACTCTAATAATAAATTTTGAGAAAAAGAAATGGAAAACACAATTCCTTTTGCAATTGCAACAAAAAGAATAAAATACCTAGGAATAATCTTAACAAAACATGTGAAGGACCTATGTAATGAAAACTAAGACCCCGTTAAAAGAAATCAAAACATGTGAAGGACCTATGTAATGAAAACTATAAGACCCCGTTAAAAGAAATCAAAGAATATACAAAGAAATGAAAAGATACTCCGTGTTCTTGGATTAGAAGAATCAACATATTTACAATGACCTTATTACCTAAAACATTATACAGATTTAACGCCATCCCCATCAAAATCCCTTTGGCACTTTTTAAAGAAATACAACAAACAAAAAAATCATCAGATTTGTGTGGAAGCACAAAAGACTCCAAATTGCCAAAGCCATTCTGACAAAAAAGAACAAGTCTGGAGGTATCACTCTGCCCGACTCCAAATTTTACTACTAAGCAACAATAACCAAAACATGATGGTATTGGCAGAAAAACAGACACAGGGACCAGTGGAACAGAATTGAGAGTCCAGTAGTAAATTTCCGTTTATATGGGCAAATAATTTTTGACAAAAATGTCAAAGACACACAGTGAAGAAAGGAAAGCCTCTTCAATAAATGGTGATGGGAAATCTGGAAAAGCCACCTGGGAAAGCGTAAAACTAGACTGATGCCTTTGATCACACACCAAAATTAACTCAAAATGGATTAAGGACCCGAATATAAGACCGGAAACAGTAAATTGTATAGAAGAAAACATAGGAACGAAACTCAAGGACCTTGGACTTGAGGATTTTATGAATTTAACCTCTAAGTCAAGGGAAGTAAAAGCAAAAATAAATGAATGGGACTGCATCAAACTAAAAGTCTTCTGCACAGCAAAAGAAACCATCGACAAGGCAAAGAGACAACCATCTGAATGTGAAAATGTATTTGCAAACAATGCCTCCGATAAGGGCCTAATATCCGAAATATACAAAGAACTCATACAACTCAGTAACAACAACAACAACGAAATGAACAATCCAATTAAAAACTGGGCAAAGGACCTGAACAGACACTTCTCCCAAGAAGACATACAAATGGCCAACAAACAAATGAAAAGATGCTCGACATCACTAGCTATTAGGGAAATGCAAATCAAATTCACAATGAGATACCATCTCACACCTGTTGGAATGGCTATTATCAACAGGACAAGTAATAACAAGTGTTGGAGAGGATGCAGAGAAAAAGAAGCACTCACACACTGCTAGTGGGACTGTAAATTGGTACAGCCACTATAGAAAACAGTATGGAGTTTCCTCAAAAAACTAAGAATTGATGTACCACATGCTCCAGCAATCCCTCTACTGGGTTTTTACCCCAAAGACTTGAAAACATATATCCAAAAAGATATTTGCACACCGGTGTTCATAGCAGCATTATTCACAGTAGCCAGGACATGGAAGCAACTGAAATGTCCTACAATAGATGATTGGATAAAGAAGATTCAGTACATATATACAATGGAATATTACTTAGCCATAAGAAGAGATGAGATACAGCCATTTGCGACGATGTGGATGGACCTTGAGATAATCGTGCTAAGCAAAATAAGCCAGACAGAAAAAGTTGAAAATCACAGTATATCACTTATATGTGGGTTATAAATCTAAAAGCAACAAACATGACAAACAAATAGAGACTCGAGGACATGAACAGTAGACTAGTGGTTACCAGAGGGTAGAGGGGGAGAGGGGAGGTAGATGGGGTAAAAGGGGTCAAATACTTTGTGACAGAAAGAAATTTATGGGTATATATATGACCTACTGTTGAATTGTACACTTGAAACTTATTGGATTTCATTAACCAATGTCACCATAATGATAACTAAGAAAAAACCACATCTTAAATATAAGGACGGAAATTTTGAAAATAGAATAGTGGAAAATATAAATAGTGTAAACACCAACGAGAAAAAATTGGCCTAACTATTCCTGTATCAGACAAGTAGAAATTAAAGCAAGCAATATTGTGTAACAATAAAAGGGTCAATCCAACAGAATTTCATCAAAATTCTGAATTAGTAGGTACTTAATAACGTACAAAGATATTGACAAAAAAAGATAAGAAATAGAGAGATCTACAATAATAGTTTGAGATTTTTGACACACTTCTCTCAGTAATGAATAGAAAAAAAGGGGACCAAATAAATATTTATAAATATCTGAATAACCCAAACAACCAAACTGACATACATAAAAAACAAAATTCAAAGACTATGCAATGTCCATTTTTAAGTGCAATGAAATATTTATCAAAGTGGACAATATTTTGTGCAATGAAACAAGTTTCGACAAATTTCTAAGGATTGAAATCCAACAGGATATGTTCTGTGGTCACAGTGAAATTAAACTAGATATCAATAACAGAAAAATAACTAGAAATTCCAAAATATTCATAAATGAATCGACACAATTCTAAACAACTAAAAGACCAAAAATATTAAAATAACAATTAGAAAATATTTGAACTAAATGACAATAAATATATATATATAACGTTTTTTGTGAGATGAAGCCAAATTCATTCTTTGAGGGATATTTCTGGCTTTTGATGCATGTATTATAAAATAAGAGTTTTAAAATCAATTATTTGAATGTTCATCTCAAGAATCTTCAAAAAGAATAGAAAATTGAACTTAAAATATAGTAAGTTTCTAATAAATTAAGAAAATAAATCATTGAAATAGAAAACATACATACAACAGAGATCAACAAGAACTAAAGTTGATCCTTTGTAAAGATTAAAATTTATAACTCCTGCAATAAGACTGACCCTGTTTACAAAGAGAGAGCCCACTGATATCAGTTAGGAAAATAAGTCATTAATACAAAATTTAAAAGAATATGAAAAATAAGGGACTACTATTAGCAATTTTATGCCATTAATTTGACACTGTAGAGCAGCAGTTGCCAACCTTTTTGGCACTAGACACCGGTACTCCTATGTGAATCTAATGCCTGATGATCTGAGGTGGAGCTGAGGCAGTGATGCTAGCGCCGGGGAGTGGCTGCTAATACAGATGAAGCTTTGCTTGCTCGCCCACCTACCGCTCATCTCCTGCTGTGTGGACCTGGTCCTAAAAGGCCACACAACAGTTACTGGTCTGCGGCCTGGGGGTTGGGGACCCCTGCTGTAGAGGAAATTGAAAAATTTTCTTGAAAAATACAACTCGCTAAAACCAATCCAAGAAGAAAAAGAACATTGAAATAGTCCTATGCTGAATGTATCATTAAAAATCCAAGAAAACTCCACACCCAAATGACTTCATGGGTAAATATTTCCAACCACTTGAAGATAAAATAATGCGAATCCTACACAAACTTTTCTAGAGAACAGAAAAAGAGGAATATTCCCAAAAGTTTTTAATAAGACCAGCTTAACCGGGGTAGCCAAATCTGGCAAAAACAGCACCAGAAAAGAAAATTATAGTCCAGTGTAACTTATTATCATAGATGAAGATGCAAACAATGCTAAATTAGATATTATCAAATACAATCTAGTGATATGTTAACAGGATAATATATCATGACTAACTAGGTTTTATTCATACATGCAGTGTTAGTTTAACATTGAAAAAAAAAAGTAAATCACCACATCATAAAAGAAAAAATCACATAACCTACTCAAAAGATGCAGGAAAAAGGATGGATAAAAATTCAAGACTTGTTCGTGATAAAACTCTCACAAAACTAAGAATAGAGAACTTTCTTAATCGGATAAAGAATGTCAACACCAATCTATAGATAACAGCATACTTAATCTTGAAATATTAAACACTTTCCCTTGCAATCAGGAGGAAGACAAGAAAGCCCACTATCATCGCTTCTCTTCAAAAATTGTACTGGAGGCTCTAGCCAGTGCAATAAGGAAAAAAAAGATAATTAAAATATAAAAAATATTGAAATGGAAGAAATAAAAGTTATTATTTCCAGATGACATGGTTATGTGTGTAGGCTATTCAAAAGGATCTGAAAAAAACTTAAAATTAACAAGTGACTTTAGTAAGGTCATTGGATTCAAGATAGATATTAAAAATCATTTGTACTTCTGTATATAGCAAGAAGCAAATAAAAGATGAAGTTAGAAGAGCAACAGCATTTACAATAGCATTAACATTGGAACTAATACAGTAAAAAAGATGCTGGACCTTTAAAAAAGAACAAAGGATTTCCAAGAGAGATGAAAAAAGATTTAAATAAATAAATAAAGGAATTTTTCCTCTTTTTGGACAGGAAGACTCAATGTTAAGATGTTAAAGTTTCTCGAATCAATTTTTTTCTTTTATGGATTGTTCTTTGGCTGTCATGTCTAAAAACTCTTTATCTCAGCCCAGGTCATGAAATTTATTCCTATATTGTCTTCTAGAAGTTTTATAGTTTTATATTTTACATTTAGAGGTATGATTTATTTGAGTTAATTTTTGTATAAGGTATGATGTTTAATTTCGATCAAATTCCTATTTTTAAATATAAATATCCAATTGTTCTAACTGTTTATTGTAAAGATTATACTTTGATTTTCCATTTCACATTTGCCAAAATTCAGTTGGCATATTCAGTTTCAGTTCTACATGTAAACAGAATGGAAGTTATTACTTCCATCATTAGAATAAGAAAAAAGATAAACAAACTGAAAATGAACAAATTCTCTAGACCCAACAGAGAATCGAAGTCAAAGAGAAAACCTCTACCCTGAAATCTGTAGAGACAGGAGAAAATGGGGAATCAGAGCCAATATCAGCATATTGGAGCAGAAACTGCTGATAAAACCATTAAATGGTAATTTTCATGAATTGCTGGGGGGCGGTGGCAGTGAGTGTGGATTAGCTTGACAGTGAGAAACTATTGAGGGCTCAGTCTTAGGGATACACTTTGATGAATTTTACCATGAGAAACCCCACCAGGTTCTCAAGGTAAAGAACCAATGAAAATCTCTTCATGTTTTTGGCAGCGGGAGGGGAAAAGAAGCCATTTTGAAATATACCCCAAGAATTCAACATATCAAAGACTTGCTCTCAAAGACTTTGTCAAAACCTCATCCAGAGTTAGCTCCCAGACCTCTAGGAGCCATCTCTCCTTCTTTGTGTCCACAAGGAAAAAAGAAAGGCAGAAGGAAGAGTAGGCTTCCATTGCCCCTCCCCTTACTACCTGGAGTCCATGTAATAAGTGCTTTTCTCAGTGATAGCTGTTTGGACAATAGCTCTATTCCCAGACTCTCCTAATTTGCTTAAGTAGCCATGACAGATCTCATTCGTGATCCAAAAAAGGCAGCACCTGCCGATTCCGTGAGGGAAGGCAGGCGAGCTGGAGCTGGCTCCTATAGGTGGCGAGAGTTCATTCTTAAACTACCAAGAATTTTGCAAACCAGTTGTTAAACTCCTGGTAACCTAAAGTCAGTCATGATGAGAGCATTTATACCACGGGAACCAGCAAACATTATGAATCAGAGCTTCCTTCTCCCCCACCAACACACACACATCCACCACCTCTGGGTTTCCTGAGCTGGTTTCCCAGCAACATTAATTCTACAGCTCCTCCCTACAAGTTTACTCTCTCCTGTCCTGAATTCTCTTCCTTTTCTGTCATGGGAAAAGGTCTCTTTCCTCCGGTCTGAGGTAAATTCCTCACCTGTACTTTAGATTCTTGCTATTTAAAGTGTGGTCCATGGACAGGCAACATCTGCGTTATATGGAATCCTGTTAGAAATGAAAACTCTCAGGCCCAGACCTACCGAAGAGAGTCTGCATTTAGCAAGATGCCAGGAGATTTGTGCATTAATTTGGTCAGGCTGCCATAACAAAGTAGTACGGATTGAGTGGCTTAAACAACAGAAATTTATTTTCTCACAATTTGGAGGCTAGAAATACAAGATCAAGGTGTCAGCAGGGTTGGTTTCTTCTGAGGCCTCTCTCCTAGGCTTGTAGATGGATGTCTTCTCTCTGTCTTCATGTGCATGTGATCTTTCCTGTGTATCTGTCTGTGTCCAAATTTCCTCTCTTAAAAGGATACCAGTCATACTGGGTTAGGGCCCACCCTAATGACCTCTTTTTTACTTAATCACCTCTTTTAAAATGCTGTCTCCAAATGCAGTCAAATCCGGAAGTACTGAAACTTGGGACTGAATTTTGGGGAACACAGCTCAGCCCATAACAATTCATATGCACATTAATATTTGAGAAACACTGCCTAGATCAATCCTCATGCCCTCATCCAAGACTCTTGTTCAATCATTATTGGGCTTTCATCTAGCCCTTTTCTTCGAAATAAAGAGTACTATCTTTATATTTTGGGGACATTCTCTTCCTACCTTCTACCATTGCCGGTTGATCATTTCTCTCCCTAGTTGTAGCGCTTCTGTTCATCTAGATCCCAGATGACTTTACTTGCTGTTTGCTTTGTTTTTCTGTCACAACTTTGATTTGGTCGCTAGAGGGATGAACAAAGCCTCTATTATCTATGCCATTTTTCCCATCTCTCCACACTTTTTTTTTTTTTAAATGTGAGACATGTCCTCTTGCAATATTTTAAGAGGAAGCTTAAAACACTGAATAGTGGAGAAGCTCTGGTTGAAATAGTTGTCTGTAGCCCCTCAGTGTTACCCAGCTCTGCTTTCCTCCCATTTTGTCCGGAGAGACTTGGAAGAAGACTCTTCCTAAGGGTTAATGGAGTGCAGTTTCAGAACTGAAGTGTGAGGCACTTTGCAGTCCACTGAAAAACTGGACAAAGAAGGATCAGATGAAGGTTCACCTGTAAATAAAAATGAATCTATAATAGTATGGCAGTTGCTATAAAATTAAACATAGAAGTATCATATGATCCAGCAATTCCTCTTCTGGGTATATTCTGAAAATAATTAAAAGCAGGGACTCGGATTACTTGTACACCCATGTTCAGAGCAACATTATTCACAATAGCCAAAAGGTGGCAGCAACACAAGTGTCGATGAATGTATAAACAAAATATGGTATATGTATGCAATGGAATATTATCCAGCTTTAAAAAGGAAGAAAAGTCTGACACATTACAACATGGATGAATCTTAAAGACATTATGCTAAGTGAAATTAGCAAGCTACAAAAGAAAAACTACTGTATGATTCTACTTATATCATATTCCTAGGGTAGGTAAATTCAGAGACAAAAAGTAGAACGGTGGTTGCCAGGGCATGATGGGGAGGGAGATGGGGAGTTAATGTTTAATGGTACAAAGTTTCAGTTTTGCAATAAAAAAAAGTTCTATGGATGGATGGTGACAATGACAGCATAGCAATGTGAAGATATTTAATGCCACAGTATCTCAAACAGTATAGTTAAATGGTTAAGATAGTAAATTTTATGTTATGTGTATTCTACCACAATTTTTAAAAAAGAATCTGTGCATGATGATTCTTATCTTTGGGTGGAGTTTCTAGTAACTATGTTGTGCTTATTTTCTAATTTTCCAAACTGGTACATATATGTGGCTTTAAAATTTTTGAGCTAAAAACATACATGCATATATAAAAGGATAAAATTATAGATAAAAATAGCTTTCATTGATAATTTGTCCCTTCATTTTCCAAAATATCCTCAACTGGAACAGCAAAATGAATCTGGGAAAGAGAGGTGTATTGATGACCTTCAATCTTTTATTGAGTAGTAGCCCAGCCAAAAAAAACCAACAACCTCACTTTTATTAAGTAAGGTTTACTAGAAATAAACAAATTATACTGGACTAATATTAATTTGCTAAAATTATAATAACCAGTAGTAAACTCTAATAACTTCTGATTTAGTAATAAAGCTTCTTTCAGGGGCATCTTTTCTTCTTTTTTCCTACTTTCCAGTGCATGGATGAATCTTGCTGCTCCTTTCCTGAGAGCATGTGTCTTAGAGCTCCCACAAGAGATGCAGAGGCTGGACCCAGATCAAAATCTCTAGTGCAAAGTGTCCACCCAATGCTGATAGAGTCCAGCTGTCTGTGCCATGGGCCCTATGTGTGCCCCTCCCCCCGCCTCAGCCAAGATTCAGCCACTGTAGTGAAAAATGGTGTATCTCTTTGAAGTCCCATTATTCAAAGTAAAATTTTTTTTGTTTTCACGTAGCCCACAATTAGGCCAGACTGTCTCAAACCAACCCTCTAGGTTTAGTGAAATCTATCCAACTGTTTTCACTTGACATGATGACTGAAATGTAGTTTTTATTTACAGATAACTAAATTCTGTATTTGCAGAACATTATTTATAAATTACGTTAGAGACACTAAACTGAGAGAGAACAATCAGCAACGGGGATTTCATGTAATGATTCAGGCTCTGGAATCAAACTGCGGGTTCTAGTCATGACTTCATCTGTTGGATTTGTAATAAGCTTAGTCTTCTCACCTCTAAAGTGAGATGAGGACTGCACTGACCTCAGAATGTTGTTGTGAGGGTTAGAGGAGACAATGTATGTAAAATGCTGTGAGCAGTACCTGGTGGAGAAAAGTGTTGGCCATGTTACACAAGGGAGGGTATAGGAGGCAAGTCCTGGAGTGTGTCTGTGAGCCTGCAGTGGTAGTGTTGCTTGGGGTCACCAGTAGGATTGGTTGCTTTATGAATCAATTGATGTATTAATTTTCTATTGCTGCTATAACAAATGACCATAAACCTAGTGGCTAAAAACAATCGAAGTTTATTATCTTACAATTCTGGAAGTCTCTCTGGGTGCTGCACAGCACACCAGGGGCATTGTAACATGGCAACTTGTGCTAGTGCCTGCATCAACGATAGCCCCTATCATTTCGCTATCTGTTCCATGGTACAAGCCATCTGTGTACCAGGCATCCTCAGGGATGGGAGTCCGACCCTTTACATAGGGACTTGGTATGTCTCCCATCTCAGCAGGCTCTGCCAGGAGCTCTTCTTGGAACTGCACTCATCCCAGTAGAGGATGCAGTCGACCAGACAGGGTATTCACAGAGAACTGCGCCTGTTGCTTCAAGTAAGTACCCCATTTCATCAGGGGTCGGTGCAATTCTCGTACAAGGAATCTTCCTTGAGGCCACAGCCACCTCTCCAAGGGATACGGGATTATGGGCAGCGACGGCCTCACTGACCCAGCAAGGCTGCATAATGGCAACCAGTTGTGTCTCTATCAGAGACCATGCTCTTCCGCTCTTATCAAAAAAACAAAACAAACAAAACAAAACAAAACAAAACAAAAAAAAACAACACTGCACTTCTGTGCTTTTCCACAACTGGGACCAGAAGTCTATCAGTTCTTTCTGGGAACCTTGCTTCTGCGATAAGTCCCACCTGAACCTGCATCATCTACCTGCACCATAAGCAGGAATGGAAAGGCTGGATCTACTACATGTAGAGTTTGGGCTTGTACTACAGCTTGCTTTGTAGCCAGCCTTAAAGGCCTCTTCTATATCGGGGGTCTAATCCCATTGGGCACCCCGTCACACTAAACAGTGCCGGAGTCAAAACCCTAGCAGGTTCTAAATAGATTTGGAGCTGCTTCACAGACTCAGGTCAGGGATATGCCTGTATCTTATCAATCTCTGCCTCTGGCATTAATTTTGTCTTATCTGACCAGACAACTCCCAAGAATTTAACAGAGAGCTCATGTCCCTGGACCTTGTCCTTGTTGACTGACCAACCCCAGTCAGCGAGAGCCCCTCGCAGGCTGGTCGCCACTGCTTCCAGTCCTGCAAGAGAATCAGAGGTTAGCATTATATAAAATACAAGTGCACTACAGGCGGTCGTTTCCAAGTGGCTAACTGTTGAACCACGAGACTATGGCACAGGGTAGGGCTGGAGAAAAAGGCATTTGTCAAGTCCACCACATAATGGTATCATGCAAGTTCATATGACAACCAGTCCATGATGTCCGTGATGTTCAGCTGGCAGCATGCAGGGGCGGCGTAACTTTATTCAGCTACTGATAGTCAATTGTCATGCGCCAGGAGCAGTCTGGTTTCTTCACTGGCCACACAGGTCAACCAGCTCCCTTTTAAGAATAAAAGTCAATTGCTGGTCAGGGAGCAGCTGATTCCATAGCATCAGTGGCATTTCATTAGGTTACTGCTCAATCTTTCTGCAGCAACCCCTGCCCCGGGAAGATCAAACCGGATTTGCCTACAGATCACTCTCACAGCTGAACCGGCTGAGTGCTGCTCTGCTCTGCTTTTCTGCCATGCCTCCGTCCCTGCACTGGCTGATTTGGGAGTGCAGCAGGTGGCATGGTGCACGCTTGGGTGAAATCCTCCTAGCGTTTCACTTCCACATCCCCCAACCTAGCCATGGTGGAAGTCACCTCGTGGATCCGCCTATCCACGTAAGGGGCCAGCAGTGACACCATGGCGCCAAAGTACCGGCCAGGCCAGAAGTCAAAATCAAGTCCTTCATACAAGTTATAAAAACCTCTTTATCTGGGCTTGTATTCTGGGCGCAAAACGTCATCTGTCGCATGCCCATTCCTGAATGATCTGGACCAGATCTAAGTACGTGGTCCATCTGCTCACTGTCTCTGGCAGCTTCCCCGGGTTGGCCCACACTGTCCGTGCAGCAGACATGAGCCAGTTAATCAAGGAGCGATTGCCTGCGCCCCGTGCTCCGTACCTGTTTAATCAGGTCCTGGAGTTCCGCAGGGGTGTGCTGGATCAAGGTGGTTTGCGTTTTTGCCTGGTGGGGGCGGGGGGGGGGGGAGGTGGGTGGGTGGAGGGGGGTGCCATCAGCTTGTCTCCCCCAGGGCAAATGGCTGTTCCTATTGCCGTATCACCGGCTGTGCCTGCTGCGGTGTCCCTGGCGGGCTCTCAGACCGGGACGATGGCAGTGACCCATCAGAGTCCTGCAGCATACGTTCCACTGCCGCCAGCCGCTTTTCTAGTGCTTCTTCTTGGTGTCATAGCTGGTGCACCCACTGTGCCTGATTCTGAACCTCCAGGCCGGCCACCAGGAACATCCAGGCTACCCAACCCACTGCCTCCCGGTGCTCAGTCAGGACATTCAGCTCCAACATCTCTAGGGCTTTCCAAATGTCCTCCAGAAGCAGCTTCACTCCATCCCCAATCCTCCGCAGGCTTCCCGGTAGCCAGATACGTGTTGGCTCTCTGAGTGTCAGTGTCAGAGGTATTGCTGACCAAGAAGGAAAGGTTCGGTGGTGTGAGGCCCAGTTGGAAGAATGCACAAGACACAGACATGAGGAAGAAACGTCAAGCACCGACTTTACTGTGCAGAGCACACTTCTGTTGGGAAGTGTAGTTCTGTCGGGGAGTACAGTCTATTGCATGGGGTGCACAGACTTGCGTGCACTTCTGCTTCCCTTTCTTGTGCTCCACTTCTGCTCTCCAGGGGATCACATGGCTTCTCACACAGCAGAGTACAAAAGTGGCATTCAGCCACACATGCGTGATACAATAAGTTGAAGTATGTTTTCATATTCTTTAAGTCTGGAGTCCTATTCCTAGCTGTGGGCCTGGATCACAGCCAGACCTTGGACCTGCTGGGCCTGGAGCCCACACTCATCTTTTCACACCAGAAGATGAAAGCCAGTGTGGCCTCCCTAGGTGGCAGGAGGGGCACTGTGGTGATGGGCAAAGGGCAGACGTGGGTAGAAAGATGACTATATAGGCGAAGGAATTTCTCATAGTGTTTATGGGAGAAATCAAGTGATAAGGTTATTTTCTCTAAACAAAAGCATCAATATATTATAGAAAAAGTGCATCTTTAATAACTAAAGTAAAATTACAACTCTATTTCACCAAAAAGCAAAGATTTCAACTTCGCTTTATTATAAACTTTTGCTAAAAGTATGTTTAAAACTGAAATACAGCTATCTAAATGAACGTTTTGTAAAATGGATCACTTTTACTGTGTGATTATGCATTGTGAAAGAAGAATATAACACAAATAAATGAGAACTTTATCTTCTGGAGTTATTTAGTGAGAATATATAATCTTATTGCTCCGAAATGTGTTCTCTGTGACACATGTACAAAGGAAGTAGTGGGTAATACTTTAGAGAAGTAGTCCTTAGCTCTCCCTGTGTCTCAAATTTCTTTTACAAACTGGCAAAAGTGTCCCAGAACATTGCCATATATACATTTGTATGGATGCTCCCCTGAAGTACATCCATGGGCCCCCAGCTGGGGTTCCATGGATGTTATTTCTTCCAGCTTACTGGAAGAGAGAGGCTTTGGCCTGGGATTGAGAGGAGGACACAGTAACAACCTGAATTTTCATTCCGACTCGACATTTAAATCACTATCTGGTTTGGAGAATTCTGTAAAATTGCTGGTGAAACATTTTCACTGTTATTTTTGCTTTTTTATTTCTCGGGGATATGTTAGATTTCATTTCAAAGACTTTTTTTTTTCTGTCTGTCTGTCTCCTATTTTCATGCCTTCTTGGCATAAATAAATCTGTCACACTGGTTTTCAGCTGGGGACAGTTGTTCCCCCTCAAAGACATTTGGCACTGTCTGAAGTCATTTTTGGTTGTCATAATTGAGGAGGTGCTACTGGCAACTGGTGGGGAGAGGCCAAAGATGCCGCTAATCATCCTAACAATTTACAGGACAACCCCTCACTGAAGGGTCATCTGGCCCCAAATGTCAATAGTGCTGTGGTTGACAAACCTTTGCTATAAATAAATCAAACTTCTTTTTTTATATAGGAACCCACATAATTTTCTCTCTTTTCCTTCCTTTCATATTCTCTCTTTCTCTCTCTCTCTTCCCTTCTCCTCCTCCTCCTCCTTCCCTCCCTCCCTTTTCTTTCTTTCTTTTCTTAATTTTTTACTCCACCAAATTTTCAATACAAACATTTGTTTGGAGGACACTCTTTAGGATATTAGAAGGCAACGTTTGAAGTTGGCGGTGTTTTCTGTTAATAGGCATTTATGTAAACAAGCATGGGGTCAGTCACCAGGATTTCCAGTCATTTCTCAATGAAGTTAACAAACATTGCAAATAGAGCTTTCTTAGAAGTGCTAATGATCTCCTTGGAGGAAAAAAGTGTCATTTCCTTTTAGTAAGTAGTGTTCACACACTGATAAAAAGGAAAATAAAAGAGAAACTACAGAAGGGCAGACGAAGTATAACTCTACTGCCTTGAAAATGTGCTTGGAAATACACTTCTGTAATCATAATTTCTAATTTTAATATTGCTTATGTCTTTTTTATTGTTTCTGATATATCTCTCCCTGATATTAATCCCAACATGTCCATCCTCCTGCACCCTAACCTGCTTCTCCCCATTAACTCCCACTGTGCTGTAGGAGGCAGAAGCTCAGCCATTCCTGGGTCTTCCCCAATCACACCTCTGGTTGTCAGTCAGACTGGTTCCATCTCAAGATTTCTTAAGTTTTTCCCCTCTTCTGAGTCATACTGCTATTGCCTGAGTTCAGAGTCTCACCATATCTTCTAGACTATTATTATTTTAATTGTTTCTTAACTGGTCTCTCCAAGTTCAGCCTGGTCCTTTCCTCTGTCTCATAAATCTGCACTACTGACAGAATAGTCTTTCTAAATAAAAATCTGTCTGTGAAACTGAGGCTGTACATTTGAGTAGCTTCTACAAATTCCAGAAAAACCTTTCCATAATGCAGTAAGTGAAGTCCAAAAAAAATCTACCATATAATAATGCAGAGTGATGTTATTGTGAGATTAATGAACTAATAGAGTGCTCCTGGCCATCTAGTTCGCAGTGCCAGGTGTTCTTCTGTAAGATTCAAATATATCCTTGTCATCACTGCTGTTGGTGCCACCCTATGGAAATTGCCTGCTGTGAGCTTAAGATCTCATTGAGAGTTATTCTGGATCCTTTGGCTGGTGATTCCAGGAATCTCCTGGTTAATTTATGTTCATTTTTGAACATCAGCCTGATCTTCTAATATTAGAGAATATTGGGGACAAGGGAACCAATTGCCACTTTTTCTGGTTTCTTGTCACCTCTTGCCCTCTACTTCCTCTTTCTTTTGTAGAAGCTAAAATATTTGAGAATAGAGGATGAGCAGAGGATGGGAGCCAATTGCCAACCACTTTATATCTGAAACCGAGTATTGATGGGGGAGTTATAACTGGGTTTTAGTATATTGGATACAGGCCCTTCCTGATTTGGTCCAAACTTACATTTCAAGGCTCATTCCCTGCTTCTATGTTCTCCCTAATACCCTCCCTTTCCCTTCTCCATGCGCGCGCGCGCGCACACACACACACACACACACACACACACACACCACTTTCCAGACCTATTCCAGTCCTTTCCCAGAGGTCCTTCCCTGCTTCTTGTTCTCTGAAGTTACTGTCATAATCCATATCTAAAATGCTGTTATCATCTTTGTCTAGTTGGAGAGCTGTAACATTTTTTGATAGCCAAATCCCACTATGAAGCCTTTGGTTGATGCTGCTGATACAAAAATTGGCAAAAGAGAGTTAGGCTGTCCTAAGGCTTATGGTCTGGTGGGAGAGACAGAAGATTCAACAGAAGGTCCATACAGAGGTTAAGGATCTGACAAGAACGTTTTGGGGGGTGTTTGGGGTGTGGCTGCCACCATCTGTTTTCTCATGACACCTTGAAAGTACTTCTGTGCACTTTTGGTCTCTCTCAACAAACAGACTGTGAGCCACCTCAGTTCAGATATCATGTCTTCAGCTTGGTGCCAAGCACCTAGCACAGTGTCAGGCACGTACCTAGTGGTCAATACTTTTTTGTTAACTGAGCCAGTGAGTCTTAAAATGCAGTATGACCTGTGTAAGTATTTGTGGTAGAAGCATGTTAAGACAGAAAAAAATTGTTTTTGAAGTTGTGGAAACCTATGCAATATAGGACCAAATTCAGTATTTGCTCTTTGCAAGCCTTTAGAAATTTTGTCAAGAGTTCTCTCAGGCAGAGCTGGAGGATCTGTTCTTTGCTAAAGGCACAGAAGAATTCAGAAACTCATAAATGACTGGGTTACAGAAAAGACTGATAGTGTGAGACATTAGCCTCAGTAGACTTAGGGTTAAGAAGGAAAGAGGGGCTGAGCTTGGCTGGGGAGTGGTCTCCTCAAGGTTGGTGCTGTGACCCAGTTACCGGAGGCCTGTTTGTAGATGTACTTGCTAGGTTTTCAGAATTGCGCAACACAATTCTGTTTTTTCTCCTGGGCCTGTTAGATTATGATATAGTAATTTTTGAAAAATACTTAAACCTCCTTCCTCTGATTTTCTGGAAAATCCCAGAAAAATGCTTCCTATTTGAAGCCCTGTTTATCTTTTATCTGAGAGACCGTTAAAAAAATCAACCATATCGGGAAATATTTTTCAGATATACTGCTTTCTTAAAGTAATAAGATGGGAAAGATTTTGATGTGAAAAATAACTTATTTCAAAATCTCTTAATTTGGCCCTGTGTATCTTTTATTGAAGGGTGGGGGGAAAAAACTAAAATCATTTTTCATATTGAGAGTTCTGTTTTTTCACTGTTGGTCAAATCCATCTTATACCCTTGGCGATGTTATCTGGATTGGAGGGAAGTTTCCGCTAAGCTTTGGAGCACAGAGGCAGCCAGCACATTTGTATTACGCTATCATAATCTTTATTTACTCAGATACCTTCTTGCAGTGTCAGCAACAATATACCTATCTGTCGCTTTAAAATTCATGACTCTACAATTATGAGCACAAAAGTGTTACCAGATGTGAAGGCTAACTGTAAACACTTTCTGCACCTCCTTTTGAATGTGAAGATGGTAGGGATCAATAGCATGGATTTGGCTTCCGTCAACCTAATAATAGTATATTGCTCAAAGACATAAAAGTATAACATATATTTAATGCAAGCTATAAAAATGACTGACCTTACACATCTTGTCAAGGTCCTTTTCCCTAGAAAACCAAAACTATAAAACCAATGATATAACTGGGCAACTTTTCAGGATAAAAGTATAATTCCCTTTGGCCAATAATGTCTTTTCGAACCAGAGCTTTCTCCCCTAATGTCTGAATATTAGTTGATGCTCCTCTTAACCTGGAAGGATAATTATAAGGGCCATGGGAAAGTTTCTCTGTGTAGCGTCTTGAAAGAAAAATAACCACAAGTCCTTCCAACACTAATATAGAAACTTTATGTCTCTATTTGTCAACCTATTCTCTCTCACTTGGCGATATTTGATCTGTAGGAACAATAACATGTTGTACTCAAAACTAAGATATACCAATGAAGATTTCATATTTATCAGCATATAGACATCAAATCTCCTTTATCTCTACCTTAAAGATATTTTCAATTAGATGTATCTTTCTAATTTTCTTTTTCTTTTCTTTTCTTTTTTTTTGGTAAACTGTGCTCATTTTTCAGTAGTCTAATTTTAATATCTTGTTTTCATTGGGAGAGAAAGTACATAAGATATTTAAGCAAGCTAAGCTTAAAATAGGGTATATAGATAGGTGCACACTCAGGAACTAGTTGGGGAGGACCTGAGCATGGCCATTCTGCTTTCTGATGACAACATTCATCTGGCCATGCTAAGCCCTGAGCAATGAACCTGCACTTTTTTCTTTAAATCTAGCCACTAGATAACATGTGAGGAGTTTCCAACTTTGAGTTATTACAAGTAATGCTAGGTGAACACTACTGCGTGTTTTTTGGTAAACATGTGTATGCATTTCTATTGGGTATCCAAAAGTGGAATTGCTGGTAAGGACAAATTTTGATGAGGCTAAGAAGAGAATGTCCCCAAAATATAAAGATAGTACTCTTTATTTCAAAGAAAGGGACTAGATGAAAGCCCAATAATGATTGAACAAGAGTCTTGGATGAGGGCATGAGGATTGATCTAGGCAGTGTTTCTCAAATATTAATGTGCATATGAATTGTTATGGGCTGAGCTGTGTTCCCCAAAATTCAGTCCCAAGTTTCAGTACTTCCG
>NW_011889547.1:92900-94597 GCF_000151845.1 Pteropus vampyrus | reverse complement strand
GTCACCTCCTGGAAATAGAGCTAGTTTGTAACGAATGCGTCATGGCTGCACTTGGCCAGCCGCAGAGCTGGTTTCCCCTTCCGCGGAGAGCCCGTCGCCCTCTCTGGGTACATGGCTGGGAGCAACCGAGCCAGCGTGTGGCCCAAGGCAAGTCACTTCACGTCTGTGAAACGACAGATTTAGAAGGGAAGATCCAGGATTCTGTCACGTAAAACAAAACCCACAGACACGTCCAGCCCAAGCGAGTCCAGATGAACTTACGGCCGTGCCATCTGCAAAAAGGCATTTTATATAGTCCGTCCTTTTTAACGAGGTGGCATTTGGTCCTCGGGACTTTGCGAACAGCTTCTCGGCTGCCTTCTGGAGCCGTCAGCCCTGGGACAGGCTGGCCCGGCCACTGCAGTGAAGGCACGTGCGCTCCACCGTGGCCCGGCTGGTTCTTGTGGTCGGTGTCCTTTGGGGTTGCGTCTAAACGTGTGAGACGACAAACTCTGAGTGGGCAAAGGGCGCTCAGGGCGACAGTGGTCCCTGCACCAGAGGCACCGAGCAAGCTGCTGGTTTTAACTCCACGTGTCTCGGGTGGGAGGTGGGGTCCTCGCCGGTATTCGGGCTGCTGCCCCCGCAGACCGCTCACACTGCTTCGCCGCCCCATGCCGACGGCTCTGGCTGGTGGCGCTCACGGGCCAGTGTCGGCTGGGTGTCTCCCCGCCTGCTGATGGCCACACGCCGCTCTCCCCCTCCAGCCACCTGGTCACGGAGGAGCTCCCTGCGGCCAGGTTCTGCTGCACAAGCCTGTCCCCATGGCCACCGCTGATGGGACTCGGCGAACACCGGTCCAAGGCAGACCACCAAGGCCGAGGAGCAGCCTCGGCTTGGTTAGGGGCGAGGATGGGTACCAATTTCACCTGCAAGATGGTGGTGGTTTTGTCATTTGTCCCACCCAGTGGAGAGAGGGGGGCACCGTTCCAGCGCAGAGAGGGTACAGGTGACATGTAGTTTTGGTCCCAGGGCTCCCAAGGCCGAGCTGAACCCTGAAATTCTGCATTAGCTCTGGAATCCCGAACGACGCTCGTCACCCGCTTCCGTTCGTTCCTGTCATTTCTAGTTGATGCATTTCCTGTATCTGCGGCAAGGAAGCCACATGCTGCTGAGCTCGCAGAGAGGCCACGGTGACAACCGCTGGCAGCACGGGACCCCCGCTAGCAGGCTTGCAGTCACTGCAAAAAGACAAGCTGTGACCTAATTAAATCACACCTGGCAGCAGCTGGAGGTGAAGAGGCTGGCGCTCTGGGGCACAGCGGAGGAGGCTTTTGTGGCCGGAAGAGGGTCTGATTGCTAAAGCAGTGGTCCCCAACCTTTTCGGCACCAGGGACGGGCGCTCCTGTGAGACTCTAACGCCTGATGGTATGAGGGGGGCTGAGGGGGGCTGAGGCGGTGACGCCGGCGCTGGGCAGCGGCCGCAGATGCAGACGAAGCTTCGCTCCCTCACCTGCCGCTCCCCTCCTGCTGTGCGGCCCGGTTCCTAACAGGCCACAGGCCCGGGGGACTGGGGACCCCTCTGCTAAAGGACACCCCGGGGCCGGAACTCGGGGTCTTCTCCCGTGACTCTGTCGACATTTACTGAAGCTAAAGTCCTTCCACGTAATGGCTTCGGAAAGGTACAGAAGCCACAAACGAAGCCATTTCACACACGGGCC
>NW_011889547.1:89718-92500 GCF_000151845.1 Pteropus vampyrus | reverse complement strand
CCCATGGCCACCGCTGATGGGACTCGGCGAACACCGGTCCAAGGCAGACCACCAAGGCCGAGGAGCAGCCTCGGCTTGGTTAGGGGCGAGGATGGATGGGTACCAATTTCACCTGCGAGATGGTGGTGGTTTTGTCATTTGTCCCACCCGGTGGAGAGAGGGGGGCACCGTTCCAGCGCAGAGAGGGTACAGGTGACATGTAGTTTTGGTCCCAGGGTTCCCAAGGCCGAGCTGAACCCTGAAATTCTGCATTAGCCCTGAATCCCGAACGACGCTCGTCACCCGCTTCCGTTCGTTCCTGTCATTTCTAGTTGGTGCATTTCCTGTATCTGCGGCAAGGAAGCCACATGCTGCTGAGCTCGCAGAGAGGCCACGGTGACAACCGCAGGCAGCACGGGACCCCCGCTAGCAGGCTTGCAGTCACTGCAAAAAGACAAGCTGTGACCTAATTAAATCGCACCTGGCAGCTGGAGGTGAAGAGGCTGGCGCTCTGGGGCACAGCGGAGGAGGCTTTTGTGGCCGGAAGAGGGTCTCATTGCTAAAGCAGTGGTCCCCAACCTTTTCGGCACCAGGGACGGGCGCTCCTGTGAGACTCTAACGCCTGATGGTATGAGGGGGGCTGAGGGGGGCTGAGGTGGTGACGCCGGCGCTGGGCAGCGGCCGCAGATGCAGACGAAGCTTCGCTCCCTCACCTGTCGCTCCCCTCCTGCTGTGTGGCCTGGTTCCTAACAGGCCACAGGCCCGGGGGATTGGGGACCCCTCTGCTAAAGGACACCCCGGGGCCGGAACTCGGGGTCTTCTCCCGTGACTCTGTCGACATTTACTGAAGCTAAAGTCCTTCCACGTAATGGCTTCGGAAAGGTACAGAAGCCACAAACGAAGCCATTTCACACACGGGCCGGCACTCACGTTTAACTGTCGTGCCTCGGAAAGAAATACGGCTCCTTCGCTGTGGGATGTTAACTCTTTTTATTAACTTAGGGTTAACATTTTATCTGTTCTGTGGATTTCTCGTTAAGAGTTGTGGATCCAATAGACACGCGCCGGGCCCCCGGCCCACAAGGAACCACTGAGACCCATTACAGTCAAAGAGACAGGACACAGTGCACAAGGACGAGCTGGAAAAGATTTAAGGCAAACGTCATTCCCAGGTTACAGGGAATCATCGAACAGATCTGTGCATTTCAATGAAAATATATGAATATTTGTCAAAATAATTAACGTCGGTAAAAATCAGAACACGTAGCTTATAAAAGGCCTACACAGGTTTGGCAGAAAGAGATCCAGCCGTGCCGTCGGGCTGGGGGCGCAGGTGGACACGGGCGCGCCCGCCGTGGGAACCGGCCTCCCGAGGAACAGAGCCAGGTGCGTCTGAAAAGCAATCCCACGGGACCGGGAGCGCTGGGTGACCGACAGCTCGTGAGCTGCAGTTACATTTCGGTAAGATGAACTGCCGGGCGGTTGGGGTGTTTTTTGGCGGGCTCTGGGGAAGCCTCCTGGGGACCCTCTTCGGAAGGCCCTGCATCGAACAGAGGTGCTACTGGGGCCATGAGACTCCTGGAGACACAGAGGCGGTGACAGATGCTCAGTGCCCTCAGAGGAAGAGCTCCAGGGAAGAGGACCTCCCCATGGGAGTCCGGGATGTGGCTTTCTGAGCTGTCACCGCAATTTCGGAAGTCGCTCCCTGTGCGGAAACAGGCGCTCATCCCCAGGGGTCACACGTTCGATGCCCCCGAGCCCCTATTATTCGCACCAAACCGTCCCCCGGCCGGCTCTGTGGCAGGTGGGGGACAGGTGCACGGCTCGGCCTTGCGTCACGCGCGGGGACAGCCAGGCTCTGCGGACAGCACGGGAAGAGTGATGAGCACCAGCCTCGCTGCTTTGGTCTCGAAGAGTCAGTAAAACTCACGGTCCCAGGAACTGCTCCGAAGCTGGAGTCGGCGGGGGGGGGGTCCCCAGAATTCGTTTTGTTCCCGTTTGGAGATTCCCAGGAGGACGCAGCCAGCAAGCGGAGTCTCACAGGGCGCAGTGTTCGGGAACCGCGCCCGGGGGCCCGCCACCCACCTGGCCTGGGCGCCCCGAGACGGTGCCCAAGGACCTTGCTCCTGGAGAGACGAAGCTCTCGGGTGCGGGCCACCACCCCCGAAACGGGCTCTGGCGGCAGGCTTGGAGACAAGGCGGGTGGACGGGTGGACAGCCCGGCGGGCGCCCCTACCCGGCCAGGAGGCACGTACGGCAGCAGAAATGAACGAACAGCTTCCGCTGGCACAGACGGCTGGACTTCACCATGGCGCAGAAGGTCTCGTCCGCTGCAGCCCGCCCGGGAAGGACAAAAGGGGCACATCAGACTCTGGGGCCCGTGCGACAGCGCCGACCGCCCCGCCGGCTGGCCCGATGGCGTGCGGGGCAGACGCGGAGGCAGTGAGGGTGGCGGCCAGGGCAGCCCTCACAGTCACCCCGTGGCATGCGGGGAGCCCGGCGTGGCCGAGGTGGCGTGCGGTGTGCAGGAGCTCCTGCTGAGTGTGGGGGACCCAGGGACCGGCCGTGACCACCTCGCTTCCCCGGGCTTGACGAGTAACCTGAGCGGGTGACTTCCCAGAGAGGAAGCCTCCTGGCCTCTGAAAGGACAAAATTTGGCAAACCAAAAAAATGGCCACATGCCAAGGTCTGCAGGCCCGCCCAGGGCCTTCTCCGTGGCCGCGTGCTCGGCTGGGCCAGCGCCAGCTCTGTGCCCAGCGACACCGGAGCTGGCAGCGCCCTCTCCTGAGGGCTACTGGGTGGC
>NW_011889547.1:86798-87588 GCF_000151845.1 Pteropus vampyrus | reverse complement strand
CCGGTCCCCCGCCGCCGTGCGCTCCAGGGAGCCCCCGGGGCCTGGTCTTGCCTGCTGCAGCTCCTGGTGGCCTGGCCACAGGCCCCTGATGCCACACACAGGGTCTGGCTCCTCCTGGGACCGCCCCGGCCCGGCCTCGTACAGATGATGCCCCAATGAGGCTGGAGCGAGGGCCTCGCAGAGCTGCCGCGTCTGGGGCTCGGCCATCTGCCGGGCCGGGCCGGGCCGGGCCGAGCCGATGCTGTTTCCACTTCTGTGGGTGGCGCGGTCACAGTCGACCCGCTGGACGCAGCTTCTTTTCTTCTGTAAACGCGGATTCCCCGAGCTCTGGGGCCGCCCTGGCAGCCCCTGCAGGCGCGTCGGTTTCTGACTGTTATGTGACAAATCGCAAGCACCGCAGCTTAAGCCACCGCCTTCCGGCGTGTCGAGTCGACAGGCACCAGCCTGGGCAGCTGTGGAAGGCCGGGCTCTCTGCTCAGGGCCTCGCAGGCCCCGGGGCAAGGTGTCAGCCAGCTCCGGAGAGGCATCCGGCATCGCGCTGCTCCCAGGGAGTGGGGATGGCCCCCGGCTCCCCCTCAAACCGTCCCGGGGCCCCTGCTTCTCTGAAAGACCATCTTGGCTCATCTTTGTCGGATTATAGGGTGGCCGTGCCAGCGGGAGGCCCTCTGGGACAGAGGGCTTCCAGACGCCTCCGGTTCTGCGGCCCTCCGTGGGGCGTAGTTCACCCCCAAACTCGGGCAGGGCCGGCATGCCCGCTGCGGACGCTGGCCCAGCTCCAGCGGGCGGGCGC
>NW_011889547.1:86243-86748 GCF_000151845.1 Pteropus vampyrus | reverse complement strand
TTCTGCGGCCCTCCGTGGGGCGTAGTTCACCCCCAAACTCGGGCAGGGCCGGCATGCCCGCTGCGGACGCTGGCCCAGCTCCAGCGGGCGGGCGCTCCCGCCAGCTCCAGGCGACAGCCATCGAAGTCTCGCTGAACTTCTGCCGGGACGAAACGGAGCAGGGGACGCTGAGGGGTCGCTGTCCCCGCGCACCCAGGAGAGGCCGAGAGTGTGCGGGGTACGGACGCAGGGCTGTGAGGGGGCGACCAGCGCTCTTCCTGGGTCTAGCTCCCGTTCCCAGCGGGTTGGCCCAGCAATGGACCCCTCTCCAGGGCTGAGAGCCGGCCCTCCGTGAAGGTGGGTGCGGGAAGGTCCTGCCCTGATGCCCAGGGCCCCGCAGGGGCCTCCTGCCCGCAGCGGGCTGGCTGCCACACTGGGCGATGCGCGCATTCTCTGCCCAGGGCGTCTGGCCAACGGGAGTGACTGGCCCTCGTCCCTCATTGTCCTTAGGCTGCCGTCCCTGGTG
>NW_011889547.1:79484-82788 GCF_000151845.1 Pteropus vampyrus | reverse complement strand
CCCCCCGGAAGTGGGGAGGGGCGGCCGAGTCCAAGTCCTTCTGACACAGACTCACACGGGACATGCAGCGAGAAGCCCCCCGGAGACTCAGAGCCGGGATCTGGGGGGTAGATGCGCACATCCCGGGAGCTCAGAACCTAGGCAGGTGGGCAGAGGGGAGGGGAGACCCCCGGACAGTCTCGGATGTGCACACTGCTGAATTAAAGGCCTGAAGTGACAGAGATGAGACCCCTACAGAGAGTCTATGAAGCTGTCTGCCACCACGCAGGCAGGAGACGAAGAAAAACGAAAGAAATTGAATTACTGAAATGCACAGCGTGGGAAAGCCGCACGCCTGAACTTCACGGCTCCGCGTGCTGATGCCATTGACATAAGCGACGTCAGTGACGCTCCTGAGCAGCCTGCCTTAAACGCGGCGTCGGGGAAAGAAAGAATCGGAACGATGGACGAAAAAGCAAGCTGCGAGGGAAGCCGCCGTGCAGTCGGCAGCGGAGACTGGCACCCAGGGCTGACCCCAGCCCTTCGGGGGACTGTCCCGGGGGGCACTGCTCCCACAGACTGCGAGGGCTCAGGCACGTCCACTCCTGGACAGCACAGCGGGTGCCTAGGCGGGGCTCGCGCGGACACACCGCGGGTGGGAGGTGCCCGTCCTGCTATAATACCAGGGACCCACGTCGCAGCCACTGTGACTGAGCAGAAACCTACATTCCGACGGTTACCGGAGCGGAAAGCTCAATCTCACGAGGGCGTCCCAGAGCGAGGACCGGAGTGAGGGTCAGGACGCGAAGACGAGGCGTTAAATCTGAGGCACGGACGCCTCACGTGCTGCCACGTCGTGGCGCCAACGGCTCGCGGCGTGAAACCCGGCAGAACGCGGGAGACGCGTCGTGGCTGTCCCCGTGCCTGTGCGCGCGAGCCTCTCCTCCGGGAACGGCGCTCCACGCACGAGGGCGGTGTTCCCGGCGGCCCCGTCCCCTCTCCCGCCGGGATCGTCCCCGAGCCTTCCCCGCGGGAGCCAGGGCCACAGGCTCCCGAGCCGGCAGCGCCCCGCGACTTCCCTTTCACTTTAAAACTCATGATGAAATGTCCGTGGCACAAAGCTGACCGCGTGAGCCGCTTCCCAGTGTGGTGGCATTAGGTACCTTCACGTTGCTGTGCCACGGCCACCGTCACCGCCATCTGCCCGTCCCCAGAACGTCGTCTTCCCAAACTGGACCTGCCCACCCCTCCCTCTCTCCTCTGCCCCTGGAGTGACACCCCCGGCACCGCGGGCAGCCTGCAAGGGCCAGGGCCTTTCCGGTTGCCAGGGCGCCGGGCCGCCCGCCTGGGTAACCAGGTGCCGGGCCCGCGGGCACGGGGAAGTCGAGGCCTCCGCAGGCGACGGACTCACGCACCCACGCAGGTCCGGCAGGCGTGATGGCACGCGCTGCATCTGACCAGCTCCGAATCGAAGAAGGTGCCCGGTTCGCAGTCCGGGATGCAGCTGCCCCGTGCGAGGCTGTGGGAGGAAAAAGAAGAACGGTTTTTAGATCCCTTCCGAATTGCGATCTGCCATCGAACGCCTTTCGCGACAGGAAAGGAAGTCGGGAAAGCACAGGTCTTGGTGCCACGTGAGGTCCGGAGCCAGTGAGAGCGGGAAAGGCTGGCCAGAGGCCGGCTCCACGCTGGGCTTGGAAGCAGACCTCCGCCTGCGGGGCGTGGTGGCCGCAGGCTCCACCCCAAAGCCCCCGTGGCCTGGGCCTGGAGCAGAAGGCCAAGTGCTCGGGTCTGTCCGCGTCTGTGATGGCTCCTCTTCGCTGCCGTTCATCAGATTTGAATCTGAACCCCAGAAGGAGAACTTGACCATGTGTGGGTTAACCCTGGTGGCACGCTGGCCCAATGTCACCGCCTCTGAGCCTTCCACAGTGTTAGCCAGACTGACCCCAAAACCTGGACCTGTTCCTGCCCTGCCTGGGACTTTCTACACGTCGCCTTCTGCAATGACCGTGAGCTAGAACTCCCTCCAGGGCCCTGCCTGACGTGGCCCCCGCCCCCCCGGGAGGACGGACTTAGGAGGAGCCTCGGGAGCTGGACGGCCCACTCGGGTCCTGCCTCGGCCATTCCCTGGGTGTGCCGCCCTGACCCCGGGCCGGCCAGCCCGCCTCTCTGCGCCTCGGCGCCTCTGACCATCGGGGACCCCGGGGTCCTGTACCATAAAGCTGCTGTGAGGGCGATGTGGCAGTAACCCCCAAAACACCGAGCAGTGCCTGGCGCACAGCAGTGCGAATGAACGTCAGCTGCTCGGTTTCTTCAGTCCCCGAGGTTACACTGCGCTCGACATGCACTTTGTAAGCGTGTCTGCCACCAGACACAAGGGACAAGCAAGCGCCCTGGGGTGTGTGACACCCACAGAGCCCCGCGTCTAGGGGGCATGGCAGGTGGTGGGTCCCGGAGCCTCTCCGCGGATGGCGCCTGCCTCCAGGGGACCCCCACAGCGTGGCGCCAGAGCCGCTGCGACTGGCCATTCAGTCAGGTCGCACAGGCCAGCCTTCCTGCGTCCGCCTCTGAAGGGACGGATGGCAGAGGCCGGGGCTCGCTGCTCAACTGCTTCAGTGTGACGCTGATGATTTGAAGCCACAGCTCAAGAGGGTATTGGGCAATAAAAGGAAGCTTTCTGTGGATGATGGCGACGACGAGTGCAGAGTCCTATGGCCCGCTGAGTGCCGGCCACGGCTGGGGCCCCGGTCTGAGGGGCGGCTGCGTTCTCCCCGACACCGCTCCCGACGCGAGCAGCTGCCCCCTCTCCCAGGGGACCCGATGGGCTCCCGGAGCTGCCCCCGTGCCTCCTGTGGGGAGGCGGGCTCCAGGGGTTTGGAACCGTGCCTCGGGCCCTGCGGTCACCTCCGGCTTCCGGCCGGGGTGGAAGTGCCACCACGCCGCCCGGCCCAGGCCCCCGCCGGCCCTAACGTGACGTCCCCTCCCTCTCTCTTCTTCAGCTCCTCCTTTCAACCGCTTCCTCAGCTCCTCCTTTCGCTCCTAAGCCTGCCCTGTCCAGCTAACAGTGTTGGTGACAACGGGTGTGACGTGTGAGTCTGGGGGCCCACCGCCCCCTCCCGGGGGACCCTCTCCCTGGGATCTGGAAGAGGGTGCAGGCTGCCGGGACCCCGGTATGGCGGCGACAACGCGCTTCCCGGGGAAGCGGTCTCCCCTGATGGAAAGCGGGCAGCGACGACACCTAAGTCACAGGTCGCTACAATGGTCGACCGGGCCAGGGGTGCCGGGGGCCCTGGGAGGGAACACTTCAGCTCTGCTGGCCGTTTCGGGC